>NW_007728432.1:80100-89734 GCF_000696425.1 Galeopterus variegatus | reverse complement strand
CCCCCCCCCCCCCCCCCCCCCCCCCCCCCAACAATGCCCAGACTTCAATTTGGAAGCTAATAACTCAAAGAATCAGTAGCCATGCAGAATCCATTCAGGGCAGGAAGGCAGTAGCAGTGTCCCTCCCTGCCCCCCCTGCCAGTGTACAGAGGCTGGAGTGGCCACTGTTCCAGCTGCAGCATTCAGTGTTCAATGTCAGTGATATTAATTGCCCAGGATTCTATGCCTGTCCACTGATGGCAGTTCTGTGGCATGACCTTTGACATTATTATTTGCTGCATTGCCTGGTTGTCCTTTCAGAGAGTCTGTGAACTACTTAATAACTTTTTTTTTTTTTTTGGCAGTTGGCTGCTATGGGAATCCAAACCATTGACCTTGGTGTTATCAGCACCATGCTCTAACCAAGTGAGCTAACTGGCCAGTCTCTACTTAATATCTTGTAAAATAGGTTTTTTCTGCTTCAGTTCATCAGAATTATCTCTGTTGCTTGCAAGTAGACACTTGGTCTCTCACAGATCAAGTGTGAATGCATGGATAGCTGTTGGATACACAGGTGTAGAGCTTAGGAGATCTGGGCCAGAGATATCCATGGAGGTGGTTGAAGCTATAGGAGTAGATAAGATTGCTCTGTGAGCTGACATCACGGCAGTGGAAGAGGACCTCGCCTGGATACTTGAGAAATGGCAGATGAGAAGGAACTCATAAAGCAGATGGAGAAAGAGCTAAATGTTCAGCTCTATTCCTAGCTCACCGAGGCCCTGCTTGGAGTTTGCTGTTTGGGATACCAACTCCTAGTCCAACAAAGTAAATTACTTATTTCTTCAAGCCACATTCTCTTTCAGCTGATATTCTGCATCTTCTTTAATGATACAGCAGTGTCTTCTTAAGGCTGCTCCAGATGATGTCTGTCATTATGATGATAATTACAACACCCACTTATCTAGGGTGGTAACATCAAATATGTGACATTCATGACACCCTTCTTACCAGTGTCCTTCCAATGCCAACAACCTCTGGTAATCACAACAGACATTTCTACTCAACAATTGCACTTTTTCCCAGTGAACCCAGATACAGCCTCAGCATCCTTCTCAACACAGTTCTGCAGACAGACCTGATCAGTCCTGAGAGTCAGCCTGTGAAATGTAGCCTGCTAGCTAGCTCAGACCAATAGTTACTCAGTTTACACAACATTCTTATATACATTATCTAATTTGCTTTTCTCAACAGCTTTATGAAGTAGTTGGTAGTAGAACTGTTTTACAAATGAGAAAGTCGATATCTCAAGAAGTTAAGTGAGTTGACCAAAATTACACATATAAATCATAGGAGAGTCAAGATTTGAACTCAGGGTTCTTGACTGTAAATCCTAAACCTTTATACCAACAAGGCATTCTCCGCATGTATGTCTTACATGTTATAAGAGCTATTGAATGAATTTCAGGAGACAGAGAAAGTCGAGACTAGTTGCTAAGCCTCCTGAGCTGGCCCAGCAGAAAGTAATGATTGCTCTAACTGTGAAATGTTATTATGTTCTAGATAAAATGGCCCTAACTTCCCAATCTCTAGTTGGAGTTTGAACAGATGTTTGGTTCTGTGTTCTAAGAAGCCACTGGTATATGCCAATAGGAGGGTAGAGCACAGTAACCTTTAAGCATCTAGGTGGGTGGGCTCTGAGTATCTGGAAAGTTGGACCATGGGGAGCAGAGCCATAGCTACTGAGATTTAGGGAAAGAATTTTGTTTGGTAACTCACAGTATTTTTTTAAATTAAACAGGTTCTTGTCCTTTAAGAACACACCAGGCCCAGTGAATGACACCAGACCATGTATGGTGAACACATGCATTGATATACTCACATCCATTCCAGTTCAGAGGCTAGAGCTACAAATGGCATTTTCCAGACTCCCTTGCAGCTAGAGTACACGATGTGAATTATTTTCTATAAACCAGATGTACTTGCATGTGATGTTGGATTTTATAGGGAGAGAGACATGGCAGGGATTATGGCAGAGGCTGTACGGAACTGGAGGCTGCCAGTAACTTCCTGATTTGGGAGATGCCTGGGTGGCAGCTTCCTTCTTCTGAAGCTTCTTGATCATGTAGAAGCAAAAGTCCCTTGTCTACACAGTTCTGTGTTGTGGTTTTGGGAGTCCTTCCGGGAGGCTCATTCCAGTGTCTGTGTCTTTAATGCCTCCAATGATTCTATGATCTGTCTTTAACCCTTAATAAATGCCTTTCTGTTTAAACTAGCTGGGGTGCATTTTGTGGTCTGCAGCCAAGAGCTCTGACCAGTACCCTATATCTCAAAGAATACCCTATATCTGTCTATATGAATCTGGGTTCATCCTGGTAACTCATAGGCCTTCAGAGAAGCACATTCTGAGCATGAAGCTGAATTGTTGTCCTCCACCAGGATTAGGATTGTGCCACTTCTCTGGTTCCAGCTGAATGGTTGTCTTCTTTCTGAAATAGAATCCCAACCCTGCTGGGGGTTAAACCAGCTTCCAGTTGGGGAGGTGTTTTCTGTTCCTAATATCCATGAAAGAAAGGAAACAAGAGGGAAGAAATGTCCATTCTGCTTCTGGAAAGAAAGTAGAGAGCTGTACCTGATCACCTCTTTCAATAACCCTGGCCAATCCCCTGGGAAATTCATATAAATAAATACTGGGTCTTGGCCCTTGCATTAACCATGTCTTCCATTTGTGTATTCTGATGCTTCGACATCCTGGGGCCTGACCAGGATGGACTGACCCTGGAAGGACTACCCTCCCAAGGTTTTTCAAATGCCACTAACCAATCCAGAGCCCCTACCCAAAACCATCTCCCATACCGGGCTCTCACACTCCCTGTCCAAATCACCCCAGGAGCAGGTACCAGACAACTAAGTACAGCCACTATGCCCCAGAGCTTCCTGAAATTATTCAAGCTAGCCAATCCTAAACCTGCCTACCCTGCCTTCCTTGTTCCATTCTGAGGAAACCACAATAGAGGCTCTTGCCCACATTCTCTCTTGTTCCCTCTGCCTCCTGACTGATCCTGGTGGTTCCCGGTGTGTCCCCTGTGGTGTGGTGTGCCCCCTTCTTTTGGGATCTGTGAGTCTAACAAACTATCTTTCAATGGCAATTGTCTTTTGATCTGTTGGCCTTGCTATACCTACATAATAATAATAAAACCTGTACTTTAAAATAGTCCTTTATTCTTTCGTTCATCCATTTAAAGAATATCTACTTAGGCCTCTTAAATGCCAGGCACCATTCTAGGCTTCTAGACTCCAGTGATGGGCAAATCAGACACTGTCACTGCCTTTATGAAGTATAATTAGGGCAACGAGCATGATACAAGAAAACGTATAATTTAAAAATACAACAGATTATATGAAGAAAAAATTACAGGGTACTATGTGGGCACAAGAGAGAAGGATGTGGCTTCTAAACTAAAACCTGAAGCATGAGCCAGATGAGAATATCATGTGCAAAGACGCTGAAGCAGGAAAGAGGTTGTTTAGAGGAGACAAGAGAGGGTTAGGGTGGCTAAAGCTTCAAGAGTAAGAAGAAGTGAATATCAGTTCCAGAGAGGGTGGCAGGACTAGATGATGCAAAGCTTTAAAAGGCATCTTAAGGATTTTGGAGTTCTTTCTAAAGGTAATGAAAAGGCTTTGAAGGGTCTAACCTGGAAGTTACATAGTCTAATTTACTTTTTTAAAAGACCACTTGGCTGCTGTGGATACATTATGAGGGGGACAAAACTGGGACCAGGAAGAGCAATAGGAAGACAAGTGCAAAGATGCAAAGTGCCATGGATGAGGACAGGGGCAGGAGGGATCAAGGAAAGTGGAGGCATTTGAAATTTGTTTGGGATTGGAATCGACAGGACTTGATGATGGGTTGAATGTGGGAGTGCTGTGGAGACTGTTGCAGCACTGTTTAGACCTGGACCTGCAGCAGCCTCTGGCCCTGAGCAGAAGGGATGTGAGGAGTAGGACTCCTGGTCCAGATGGCCTGGGTTTCTCCTGTGTCACCAGCTCTACTCTTACTAGAAAAAGACCCTTGAAGAGCCCCAGGCCCAGCTCTTGAGCCCAGCCTCTCTTCCTAGGGATCTCTGTGATGCTGGCAGATGTGTGAAAGCACCTGTTGATCAGCTTCACTCCCTGTGCCTGGATCCCTGCCACAAGAAGACTTGGACCATGGACTCATACCCTGAGTTTGCCTCTGTTGTCACTTGCCCCCAGCAGACATTCCAGAGGGAGAAGGAACTGCAGGGTAATAGGGTATGAATGTTTGGCCTGTTTTCTCCTTTTCCTTTCTGTCTTTAATGCTCCTTGGGAGGAATCATTTGCATTTTTTGAGGGGGGTGGGTAGAAAAACTTTCCCAGGACTAAATAAGATATCTGTCTTCCAGGAAGTACAAATCAGGTAATTTTGTTTTTAAAAAACTGATTCCCAACTTCCGGTTTCCAGTCTGGCGTATAAGGAGCTTGGAAGTCAGCACTCCAACCTAACAACAAGAAAAAGCCTGAACAAACTGAAAAATCAACAACTCTTCATCAATATGTCAGAGAAATGAGGTCACAGGGCAAACTGCTGCCCCCCAAATTGGAGAGACAGACAGGAAGATGCAAAGAATCATAACTTACTGGAGTAGAAACCTCCACAGGAGCCAGTACCAGCGTAGAAAAACCCGAACTGCAATTGAAGAATTGCTAGAGACTCAGAGTGAACAAGTTGGAGAGCTAAAAACTCCAGGGGCACTCAGTCTTTGGGGGCTCACACACTTTTGTGAGTTTTACCTCCAGGAGCTCAAGCAGGTTCTCACAGTAAATATCAAAGGACAATCCCCTCATGCTTCCAGCAGGGGGAGGGGATAATGAACCATTTTGAAATATGCAAGAGCTTTTTGTTCTCAACAAGGCTTGTACTCAAAGAGAAACTATTTTACTCGTGCCTAAACCATTGGGGTTTTTATCAGAGCCAAGTTAACCTGGGGGAAGAGAAGTACCCAACTCCAGCCCACGTGGCCATTCTGTCCCACCTAAGGGGAGAGAAAAAACCTGAGAAGTACTCGTGAAGTTCACAGTTCACACGCATGGCCTCACTAAAAGACTGAGACCCAATCATAGGACTAGAGAATGCTTCCTCTCCCCCTACACCTTATCACACATTACTAAAAGCCTGTTTACCACAGTTTCTTTTACTCAGTACATCATGTCTGACTATTAAGAAAAAATTACAAAGCATACTAAAAGGCCAAAAACATAGTTTGAAGAGGTAGAGCATGCATCAGAATTAGACTTAGACATAACAGAGATGTTGGAACTGTCAGACTGGAAATTTAAAACGCCTGTGATCGATATGTTAACAGCTCTAAACGATAAAACAGACAACATGCAAGAACAGATGAGCAATGTAAGTAGAGAGCTGGAAATTCTGAGAAAATAAAAAAGAAATACTAGAGACCAAAAATACTATAACAGAAGAGATTGAAGAATGCCTTTGACGGGCTCATTTACTAATGAGTCAGGACATGGCTGAGGATCTCTGAGCTTGAAGATATGTCAATAGAATCTTGCCAAATGGAAAAGCGAAGAGAAAGAAGATGGAAAAAAAAGGGGGGGGGGGTAAAATATCCAAGAACTATGGAACAACTGTAAAAGGCATAACATATGTGTAATGGGAATACAAGAAGGAGAAGAAAGAAAGGAATGGGAGAAATATTTGAAGCAATAATAACTGAGAATTTTTTCACATTAATAATATCAGACACCAAACCACAGATCCAGGAAGCTCAGAGAACATCAAAGAGGATTAATGCCCACAAAACTACACCTAGGCATGTCAAATTCAAACTGCAGACAATGAAAGATAAAGAAAAAATCTTGAAAGAAGCCAGAGGGGAAAAACACCTTACCTACAGAAGAGTAAAGATGAGAATAACATCCAACTTCCCCTCAGAAAGTATGCAATCCAGAAGAGAGTGGGGTAAAACAGTAAAGTGTCGAGAGAAAAAAAACCCACTAACCTGGAAGTCTGTACCCTGTGATATTATCTCAAAGGTAAAGGAGAAATAAAGATTTTCTCGGACAAAAAAAAAAAAAAAAAAGTTGAGAAAAAAAAAAAGTTGAAGGAATTTCTTGTCAGTAGATCTTCCTCACAAGAAACATTAAGTTTCTTAGAGAGAAGGAAAATTATATAGGTCAGAAACGTGGATCTACATAAAGAAAGGAAGAGCATTGGAGAAGGAATAAGTAAACGTAAAATGAAAACTTTAAAAAAAAAATTCTTGATAGATCTAGCAGGTAACAGTTTTTTCCAAAATAGTAATAGTAACAATATATTCAATTATACACATGTAATTAAGCATAAATGTATGAAATGAATTGAAATAAATGAGAGCAATAATACATGAGAAAGAATGGAGGAATTAGGAATATATTTTGTTATTATAAGGTACTTGCACTACCCTTGAGTCTGTATAGTGTTATTTGAAAGTGGACTTGGATTAGATGTAAAGGGATATTGTAAACACTAGGGCAATCATTTAAAAAAGTTAAAAAAAAAAGAACTATTATGCTAAGGAAAGAGAGAAAATGGAATTATATAAAATGCTCAGTTAAGATCATAAAAGGCAGGAAAAAAGTGGAAAACAAAAATACAGAGATTGTTAGAGAGGATTAAAAAATAAGACCCAACTATATTTTGTCTACAAGAAATCCATTTTAGATATAAGGACACATATAGATTAAAAATAAAGGGGTGGAGAAAGATTTACCAGCTAATACTAATCAAAAGTAGGTATATTAATCTCAGATAGAGCAGACTTCAGAGCAAGGAAAGTTATGAGGGATAAGGGGGGTAATTACATAATAATGAAGGGGCCAACTCTCCCAGAAGCCATGACAGTCCTTAATGTTTATGCACCTAACAATGGAGAGTCAAAATACATGAGGCAAAAACTGGTAGGACTACGAGGAGGAACAGACAAGTCACTATGAGTATTATAGTTGGAGTCTTCAGTACCACTGCATCAGAAATGACCAGATGCAGCAGGCAGAAAATCAGTCAGGACCTAGTTGAACTCAACAGCGCCATTAGTCAATCAGATATAATTGATATCTATTGACTACTTCAGCCAACATTAGCAACAACACATTCTCATCAAGCTCACCTGGAACATTCACCAACATAGAACATGTTCTAGGCCATAAAACACACCTTAAGAAATTTAAAAGAAGAGGAATCAAACTATCTGCTCTCAGACCACAGTGAAATTAAACTAGAAATTAATAACAGAAAGATAGCTGGAAAATCTCCTCATACTTGGAAATTAAATGATACACTTCTAAATAACACATGGGTCAAAGAGGAAGTCTTGAAATTTTAAAATATTTTGAACTAAAAGAAAATGAAAATACAACTTACTAAAATTTATGGGATGCCATGAAAGCAGTGCTCAGAGGAAAATTTTATCATTGAATGCATGTATGAGAAAAGAAAAAAGATCTAAAATCAATAATTTAAGATTCTGCCTTGGGGAACTAGTAAAAGAAGAGCAATTTAAGTCCAAAATAATCAGAAAAAAAGAAATAATAAAAATTAGAGCAGAAATCAATGAAATTGAAAACAGCAAACGATAGAGAAAATCAACAAAATCAAAAGTTGGTTCTTTGAAAAGATTCATAAAATCTATAAGCCTATAACCAGGCTAACTAAGAAAGAAAGAGAGAAGACAATTACTAACATTAGAAGTGAAAGAAGGGACATCACTACAGATTTCATGGACATTAAGAGGCTAATAAAGGAATATTATAAACAACTCTATGCCCACAAATGAGATAACCTAGATGAAATGGACAAATTCTTTGAAAGACACAATTTGCCAAAACTCACACAAAAAGAAAGCAGAAAGTCTGAATAGGGCTATATCTATTAAAGAAGTTGAATCAGCAATTAATAACTTTCTGTAATATAAAGCACCAGGCCAAGATAGTTTCACCGGTGAATTCTGACAAACATTTAAGGAAGAAATTATACCAATAATCTACAATCTCTTTCAGAAGATAGAAGCAGAGGGAATACATCCTAGCTCTTTCTGTGAGGTCAGTATTATCCTAACACCAAAACCATTTTTTTTTTTGTTTTCGTGTCCGGCAACGGATCGCAACCCTCAGTGTCACACCCGTACCGGACCGGGACCGGCAACGGGATTGCAACCCTCGGTGTTGCTTCCACGCCTCGCTCAGCCAGTGAGCGGGAACCGGTCTGTATGTGGGATCCGAACCCTCGGTGGGAGCACCACCACGCTTCCAAGCAGCGCACTGTAGCAGTGCGCCACCAGGCCGGCCCAGCCTAACACCAAAACCAGACAAAGACATTATAAGAAAATAAAACTACAGACCAGTATCTCGCATGAACATTAAAGCAAAAATACTCAAAAAAAAATTAGAAAATCAAGTCTAACCATGTGTAAAACAAATTATATACCATGATCAAGTGGGATTCATCCAAGGTAAATAAAGCAAGTTCAAAATTTGAAAATCAACTAGTGCAATACATCGCATCAACAGAGTAAAAAAGAAAAATCACACGATCATATAAATAGATCCAGAAAAAACATTTGGCAAAATTCAGCATCAATCTACGATAAAAAAACTTTCAGCAAACTAGAATAGAGGGGAACTTCCTTGACTTGAAAAAGAACTTCTACAAAAACCCCACAGTTAGCATCACATTAATGGTGAGAAACTAGAAGCTTTCGCTCTAAGGTCAGGAACAAGGTAAGGATGTCCTCTCTCACCACTTCTTTACAACATCATACTGGAAGACTTCACTAATGCAAGAAAACTAGAAAAGGAAATGAAAGTATACTGATTAGGAAGAAAGAAATCAAATGTCTTTGCAGATGACATGATTGTCTATGTAGAAAATCTGAAAGAATCAACAAAAAACCTCCTAGAACTAATAAATGATTATAGCAGGGTTGCAGGATACAAGGTTAATACAAAAATGTCAATCACTTTTCTATATACTAGAAATGCACAAGTGGAATTTGAAATTAAAAACACAATACCATTTATATTAGCACTCCCCAAAACAAAATACTTAGGTACAAATCTAACAAAACACAAAACTCTGGTGAAATAAATTGAAGAAGAACTACATAAATGGAAAAACATTCCATACTCATTGACAGGAGAGCTCAATATTGTCAGGATGTCAGTTCCTCCCAACTTAATATAGTTTCAACACAATCCCAATCAAAATCCCAGCAAGTTATTTTCTGAATATTGACAAGGTAGTTCTAAAGTTTATGTGGAAAGGCAAAAAACCCAAAATAGCCAATTTGATATTAAAGAACAAAGTCAGAGAACTGACACTACCTGACTTCAAGAATAATCATAAAGCTATACTAATTCAGACAACATGATATTTGTGAAATAATAAGCAAATAGATCAGTGAAAAAGAATAGAACCCAGCAATAGACCCATATAAATATGGTCAACTGAACTTTGACAGAGAAGCAAAGCAGTACAGTGAAGCAAAGATATTCTTTTCAACAAATGCTGCTGGAACAACTGGACATTCACATGAAAAAAAACGGATCTGGGGCCAGCCCGGTGGCGCACTGCTATAGTGCG
>NW_007728432.1:77133-80034 GCF_000696425.1 Galeopterus variegatus | reverse complement strand
AAGTCAGAGAACTGACACTACCTGACTTCAAGAATAATCATAAAGCTATACTAATTCAGACAACATGATATTTGTGAAATAATAAGCAAATAGATCAGTGAAAAAGAATAGAACCCAGCAATAGACCCATATAAATATGGTCAACTGAACTTTGACAGAGAAGCAAAGCAGTACAGTGAAGCAAAGATATTCTTTTCAACAAATGCTGCTGGAACAACTGGACATTCACATGAAAAAAAACGGATCTGGGGCCAGCCCGGTGGCGCACTGCTATAGTGCGCCGCTTGCGAAGCGTGGTGGCGCTCCCGCCAAGGGTTCGGATCCCACATACAGACCGGTTCCCGCTCACTGGCTGAGCGAGGCGCAGGAGCAACACCGAGGGTTGCGATCCCGTTGCCGGTCCCGGTCCGGTACAGGGGCGACACTGAGGGTTGCGATCCGTTGCCGGACACGGAAAAAGACAAAAAAAAAAAAAAAAAAAAGGATCTGGGCATAGACCTTACATGCTTCACAAAAGTGAACTCAGGATGGATCATAGATCTAAATGTAAAATGCAAAACCATAAAATTCCTAGAAGATAACAAAAGAGAAAATCTAGGTGACATTGAGTATGGCAATACTTTTTATTTATTTATTTTTAATTTGTCTGTGGCTGGCAGGTATGGGGATCTGAACCCAAGGCCACACTCTAATCAACTGAGCTAACCAGCCAGACTAATAACTTCTAGATATAACACCAAAGGCACAATGCATGAAAGAAATAATTGATAAGCTGGATGGACTCTATTAAAATTTAAAAAGTTCTGTTCTGTGGAAGACACTTCTAAGAGTATGAGAAGAGGAGCCACAGACTGGGAGAAAATATTTGGAAAAAAAATTTGATAAAAGACAGTTATCCAGGGCCGGCCCGGACACTCTAATCAACTGAGCTAACCAGCCAGACTAATACCTTCTAGATATAACACCAAAGGCACAATGCATGAAAGAAATAATTGATAAGCTGGATGGACTCTATTAAAATTTAAAAAGTTCTGTTCTGTGGAAGACACTTCTAAGAGTATGAGAAGAGGAGCCACAGACTGGGAGAAAATATTTGGAAAAAAAATTTGATAAAAGACTGTTATCCAAAGTATACCAAAAACTTTTAAAACTCAGCAATAGGAAAACAGACTTGACAAAAATATGAGCAAAAGACCTGAACAGACACCTCACTAAAGCTATACAGGTAGCAAATAAGCATATGAAAAGATGCTCAGCTGTCATATGTCCTTAGGAGCTGCCCATTAAAATAACAAGGAGATACCACTGCGAATCTGTTAGAGTGGCCACAATCCAAAGTACCGACATCAAACGCTAGCGAGAACGTGGAGCAACAGGAACTCCCTTTCATTGCTGGTACGAATGCAAAATGGCACAGCCGCTTTGGAAGAGAGTTTGGCAATTTCTTATATAGCTCAATATAGACTTATTGTACAATCTATCAGTTGTGCTCCTAAGATATTTGCCCAGATATGTTAAAAACTATGTCCACACAAACACCCGTACAAGAATGTTTGTAGCAGCTTTATTCATAACAGCCAAAATTTGGAAGCAACTAAGATGGCCTTTACTAGGTGAAAGGAGAATAAACTGTGGTACCCCAGGCAATTCGACATTACTCAACAACAAAAAGAAATTACCTATCAAGCCTTGAAAAGACAAGGAGGAACCTTAAATATTACTAAGTGAAAGAACTCAATCTGAAAAGGCTACGTACTGTATGATTCCAACCATATGACACACTAGAAAAGGCAAACTATGGAGACAGTGAAAGGATGAGTGGTTGCCAGGGGTTAGGGGATAGGGAGTAATGAATAGGGAGAAAGAACAGGCAGAGCACAGAGGATTTTTAGGGCAGTGAAACTATTCTGTATAATCTGTAATGATGGATACATGTCATTACACATTCGTCCAAACCCGTAGAATGCCCAACACCAAACGAAAACCTAATGTAAACTATGGACTTTGGGTGATAATGTTGTATCAACGTAAGTCCATTGATTTTAACAAACGTACCTTCCTGGTGTGGGATGTTGATAGGTGGGGAGGCTGTATGTGTGCGGAAGCAAGGGGTAAACTGTACCTTCTTCTGAATTTTGCTGTGAACCTAAAACTGCTCTAAAAAATAAAGTCTATTTTAAAAAGAATCAACTGACTCCCTCTCTCACCCCCAGCTATCCTATTTCCTGCTTCCCCAGATGTGGAGAACTAATTTTTTTCTGTTGCTAAAGAAATGGGTTGGTTGTTTTTTAAAAATCAATTTTATTGAGGCAAAATTTGCATACAATAAGATGTGCCCATTTTAAGTGTACCATATGATGTGGGTTTTTTTTTTTTCAGTTCAATGAGTTTTTACAAGCGTAAACCCCCCATGTAACCACCAGCCAGCACAATCAAGATATAGAATATTTCCATCACTGCGAAAAGTTCCCTCATGCCCCTGTGCAGTCAGTTCCTGTACCCCAGAAAAGCCACTGATTTGCTTTCTTAGCCATTACAAGATGAGTTTTGCCTATTCAAGAATTTCATATAAATGGAATCACATGCTTTGGAATTTTTCTGTGTCTGGCTTCTTTTAGCATAATGTTTTAAAAATATATCCATGTTGTGGCATGTATTAGTAATTCGTTCCTTTTTATTACTGATTAGCATTCCATATATGGAAATGCCACTTAGTTTATCCATTCCCCTGTTGATGGACATTAGGATTGTTTCCAGGTTTGGGCTATTAAAGTTGCTGTGAAAACTTGAGTACAGTCTTTGTGTAGACAGATTTTTATTTCCCTTGAGTACAATACTGACAGTGGAATTGTGTGGTTATATGGTAAGTTTATGTATCAATTTATAAGAAACTGCCACCAA
>NW_007728432.1:68183-76954 GCF_000696425.1 Galeopterus variegatus | reverse complement strand
CAGTGGAATTGTGTGGTTATATGGTAAGTTTATGTATCAATTTATAAGAAACTGCCACCAAAGTGATTGTACCATTTTACACACCCAGCTGCAGTGTATGAGAGTTCCAATTGTTCTATGCCCTTGCCACAGTTGGTATGGTCAGTCTTTTTTATTTCCGCCATTCTAGAGTATTGAGTGATAGTCTCTCAATGTGGTTTTAATTTACATTTCCATGTCTACTAATAATGTTGAGCTCTGTTCATTTGCTTATTAGCCATTTATGTATCTATTGTGAAATGCCTATTTAAATCTTTCACCCATTTTTAAAGGTTGGGCTGTTTGTCTTCTTTTCACTGAGTTGCAAGAATTCCTTATATATTCTGGATACAAGTTCTTTGTCAGATTTATGTATTGGGATTTCTGCACCCCCCCATGTGTGACTGTTCTCATTTTCTTAAGTGTCCATTGAATATTTTAATTTTGATAAAGCCTAATTTATCAATTTTTTTTTTTATAGTTTATGAGATGGGCTAGCGTTTTGAAAAGTGATCAGGCTCTTCCTGATAAGAATTCTGGGGCTATTGTAAGATAAAATGAGAGATAAGAACTTTTGGTCTACAGGGGTAAAGAAATGTGGGTAGGAATATGGAGGATACTGGGGAGGAAGGAAAAATTAGATGGGAGTTTCCAAAGGACAGGACTCTGAAGTAGGACGGTTGAAACAACGATGACAGTAGCTGGTATTTACTGAGTGCTTACTATGTTCCAGGCCCTGCTGCAGGATCTTCATGTGTGTTAACTCATGTAATCTTCACAACAACCCTGTGGAACAGGTACTATTATTATCCCTATTTTACATATAGGGAAACTGAGTCACGGGGTGATTAGTAACTTGCCCACAGTCGTACAACTAGCCAGTGGCAGAGCGAGGATTGTATACTTGTACAATATAGCTCCCGGCTCTTAACCACTATACTCTGCTATATCTGGTCAAGTAGGGCTGCTGGCTGTTAAGTACCAGGCAAGCAGGGTGAATAAAGCCTGTTGCAGGAGGACTGACTGAGTGTCCGTGTGCATCCCTGCTAGGGAACTCCCTCAGTCTTGGGCACTGCCCCTCTGTTTGCATCTCCTGTCTCTTGCTCCATCTCTAGCATTTTAATACCTTTTGGCCCACTGGCCCTATTTGTTCCCCAGTTCTGAGGGACCTCTTCAGAAGCTCACTGTCCCACACTCACCCCACACATGCTGAGGGCTGGCAGGAGCAAGAGAATTGCAGGCAGGTTCTGTGCTTCCGTTTCTGTAGGTTGGGTTGCTGGCCACTCTTTATCAAGATGTGAAAACAATACACAAAGAACATATTTCAAAAGACATCTTGAAAGCTTTTTTTCACTTAATTTTTTAAGACACAAGAAAAACTGTGCATTTTGAGATGATTCTTCCTTCAGAGTGGTATCTGGCATCTTTTTCATAATAGAAAGAATAGCTGTGTCTAAGCAGTTGCAGATAAATAGTTGACAATAACAGAGGAGAGACTAGAAAATGGAAACTGGAAAGGTATTACATATAATTAAAATACTGCTCTCCCCAAAGATTTGAGGTAAAAAACAGACTTTGAGAGGTCCAAAGCCTGAAGTGCTCAAAATGAGAGAGATGAGCTATTGAAATATTAATGAAGGGAAGTGTTTGATAACACTTGAAGCCAAGATGAACTCACTTTTGGTGAAGTTTCAGTGAGACCCCTAGGCTACAACAACCCATATATTTTAAGAGGACTCATCTCTAATGGAAGATCTTTAACTCTCAAATGTGGACACTTTTCTTTTTTACTTTAATGGTTTCAAATTATATTCTTTTCATTACATGGTAATTACACATGACTGAGTTTCATTTTGAGCTACTTATGCCTCATTTTCCTAAATGTCATGCAAAATGTATTCACGCATCAAATTAGGAGGGCCCAGCTTTTGAACTGTAGGAATAGTGATCTCTGGTTTTTCTTGTGACGTGACTGAGTATAGAACAATTAACTCCAACTAAGGGGAGCAGGTTGAAAGGGTCAAGAACCTTTGACTAGTCGGGCCCATTGGTTTCTATGGAAACCAGAGAGGATGTTTCAAGCAGTGGGTGTGGTTCCAGGTGAATGGTGAACAGTGCTATATAGCATGGTCAGGGCCACACATGTTCCTGTCTGCTTAATAACATGCCTTTCCCAACATTTCAGCTTAATTTACTCATGTTACACCAATATTCTGACTGTCCAGAGCAGGAACAATATACTGGCAAATAATGTGATTGGACATAAAACATGGTAGAATATGATATCAGCAATGCAGCTGGATTCTATCGTTCAGCTACAGTATAAATATCTCATTTTTGCTTTTATTTAATCAGAATAAAGACTAAACAAAGAGACAAGTTCCGGGTATTATCTTTTGCCCAGGAGAGCCTGCACAAAAGGGCAGGAATTCTCACCAGTGAGAGCACACAGGAATGGGGAGGTCAGAGCTGGCACTATCCAGACACCCAGGCAGGATTCACTGGTTCTCAGAGGGCAGGAAGCCAGGCAGGTTGTCAGGAGAGAGAGAGACAGGCAGAGATTCAGGTCTCTATGACACAGGGACCAGCATCTAGACTACCTTCTTGTTAAAGCCCCTCAATGCTTCTTTCCAGGCCCCCCTAATTCTCCCCGGTTTTAGAGCCTAGGGCAGAGAGGTGAGAGTCAGAACCACAGGCATAGGAAGGAGGCCAGCAGGGAGCCTGGCAGCTGCTGATCTGCTCAAGGACAAATGGTCAACATAATAGGATGTCCCACTTCCGTATTCTCATCTCCATCGGCTCACCTCGCAGCTAATGTGAAGGATGTTTGTTTATATTTAGTTTTCTTACTCACCTAATGACGGCAGCAAGCGTAGGTTTTCAAAGATTTTCAGCCAACCCAAGAACTCAATTGTGAGGAACTGAGATGCAAGGGTGTGGAGTTGTGGGAGGGATTGAGGAAACCCACCTGGATGCTACAGGCCTTTGGCACCCAGTGTAAGACTCTACTGCTCCTTTGAACGCTGTCCTCTACAAAGCCTGCCTATGTGATATCTCTGGACCAGTGCAATCCTTCTGTGTTTCAGAGCAGCTGGGACCTGCCCCACCTGTGAGATCACCTCATCCCTCTAATGACCATAATTGCTGAATCCTTTTGCCAGCCTTAGCCCAGCCTCGGTAATGGTGAGGAATGGAGGCTTGACACCAGCCAGTCCACGATGTCTTAAGGAACCCTCAAAAGCATAGAGCGCTCACTAGGTTGCTGTGGTTCGGGGGGAGGGAGGGGGTGGTGGCAAAGAAGCCAAAGATGTGGTCACAGCTCTTCTCTCAGAGCCCTGTGATTTGACACAGACTTGAGGAGCACGGTGTTGGGAGAATGCATGGTATATATTGTCATTTAGCAGTGCCTCCAAAATACAGTCCCACACCCTGACGATAGCAAAAAGAAAAAAAGCTTCCAAATTACAGGAAAAAAATAATATGAAGAGATACTATCCCCTCCAGAAAGTGGAGCTTTGTACAAAACAGAAAAGGACTTCCTGCCCTCCAACAGACCCAGCACATGCCAGGGTGGACACCTTTGCCCTCTAGGCTGGGTGCCTGTATCTGGCACAGCTTTCACAACCATATGTGGTGGCTCTGTTCATGCCCTTCATAACCCGGCCTTGAATTTTCCTTCTGGCATCATCTCCCACTGCTCCCTTCTTTGTTGCGGGACCATCAGACAAATACATGTTAACAGACAAAGAGCATCAAATAGACCAAAACTGAAATAACCCAAATATCCAACAGGAGAAAAGATAAATGGAAGTTAGAATAGTGGTTGTCTTAGGGTGGGGGTTATAATTGACTGGGAAACCGGTTTGCTGTCAGGACCCATTGATCTGAGTGGTGGTTATGTGGGTCTACATATGTGTAAAACTCCATTGAGCTGTGCACTTAAGCTTCGTGCACATTACACGTTATTCATTTTATATCTCAATTTTGAATATTTTAAAAAGCTTCTATCAGCTTTTTATTATATTTTTATTTATTATATTTTTATTTTTTAGATACTGCAAAATAATATATTAACACCTCCACCATGCCACTATCTCTGCAGGCCCCGTATGTCCTGCTCCCGTTCTCTACCTGGTCCAAGTCCTATAGGGTGTTTTTCCCCCAGTAATATTTAAGCCTCGTTTTTGTTTTTGTTTTTAAATATTGTGAAATGTAACACTCTCTCGTAAAAGTGTACGAAACATAAACTCACAGCTCCCTGAATTATTATAAAGCAAATATCCAAGTAATCAACACCCAGATCAAGAAATAGAACATTCCCTGCACTTCAGCATCATCTCTTCCCACGTCAGCTCCTCCTTCCTGAAAGATCTTTCCTAATTACAGTCTTCTCCCTCCATCATTCTGGCTTTTATGGAAACCACTTCCCTGCTTTTCCTTTTTTTCTTTTTACCACATAGGAATGCAGCCCTACGTTCTCAAGTTCAGTTTTGCCTGTTTTCCATATGTAAAAGGAATCATACAGGATATACTCTTGGGTTTTGCTTCTTTGGCTCAATTTTACGGTGTGAGAATCATGTAGGTTGCTGTGTGTAACTGTAGTTAGTCCACTTGTATAGATTTCCACTGATGGACATTTGGGTTATTTCTAATTTTTGGTATTTATGAATACTGCCTCTGTGAACATTCTTTTGCATATCTCCTGCACTGTATGTACGTGCTGGGCACGAACACTGGAGTGGAAATTTTGGGTCTTAGGGTATGCATATCGTCAACTTTAATAAACACAGCAAGCCAGTGAGTGTATCAATTTACACTTCCACCGGCAGTGTATAAGAGCTGCAGCTGTTCTGTATCTACACCAATGCTTGGTATTGTTGGTCTTTTAAATTTTAGTCATTCTGGTGGGTATAGATGGTTTTAATTTGCGTTTTCCTGATGTTTAGTGAGATTGAACACCTTTGCATATATTTACTGGCCATTTGCTATCCTCTATTGCAAAGTGCTTGTTTGAGTCTTCTGCTCATTTGTCTGCTGTGTGCTCTGTCTTTTTCTTTCCTTATTCTGGACACACACACATAGTCAGCTCTTTATGTACGATATGGATATAATGCTCTTTGTCAGTTACATGTACTGCGAATATCTCCACTGCTCAGAGGGCTGTCATTCTCTTAACATCATTCTTTAATAAAGAGAACTTTCTAATTGTTATGTGGCCAAATTTATCAGTCTTTTCCTTACGGTTAGTATAGGTTCCACCATTAATATTTTCTTCTACTGGCTTTATCACTTAACTACACATCTTTTCATTTCTCTAGCCATTGATTAATTCATTTTATTTTGGTCAATTTTAAAGTAAATTGCAGATATTAGTACATTACCCCAAGATAATTTGCATGTATATTATTATCTAGAATTCACTATTTGCTTATAATTCTTTATTTAGATTTAAAATTTCTAGTCAATTAAGTGCAGATGGGATTTCCCATAACGTGTATACATTAGCTCAACTTTGATGCATATGTAACTCAAAATCCCTATCAAATTATAGAATATTGCTATCACCCAGAAAGTTCTCTTACAGCCTCTACAGTCATTCTACACCTACGCCCCTTAGAGACCACTCCTCTGATTTTTTTCTACCATAGATTAATTTTGCCTGTATTATGATTTCATATAAATGGAATTATACAGTATTTAATTTTTTAAGGCTTTTTTCATTTAGCATAATGTTTTGACATCTACCCATGTTGTTGCCTGTATTGATAGTTCATTCTTGTTTTTTATTACTGAGTAGTATTCCATTTATATATGAACTACAGTTTATTTGTTTATTATCTTATTGATGGACATCTGAGCTGCATTGCTGACAAAAATGAGAATTCCCAAGTGATGGTGATGCTGGTGCTGGGGTCTCAGGGCCCACAGTTTGGGGATTGCTATGGTCAGGCTGTAGGAAGGTCAGTCTGGGGTATTGACAGATGGAAATGGTCTTAGGGGAGATTGGAACAGAGAGGAGGCGTTGTGGAAACTGGTGTGTGACACTCGGGCAGAGACCTGCACAAAGGTTTTGACAGCAGGAATGAGTGAGAAGGGGTCACGTGGTGAGCAATTTCTTTTAAACTCAGTTATCATTACAATTATCATTACTACACAAAATAACAAAAATATCTTATAAAGTGCACACTTTTATTGGAAATGCATCTCTTAATGAGATGGGACTTTTAAATATTTTTCATCTATTTACTTATATATACGTGGGTGAGTATATATATCTTTTGCTATGTTTCAGCATTGATTTTTTTTATTTTAGATTTTTTATAATCAAAAGCATGGAGAAACTTCTTAAGAACTAAATAAGTAGACAGGAATGAAAGTTTAGTTATATAAATGTCATTTAATTAGTAATCTGCCGAAAAAATATCACATAGTGATTTATCATCAAAATTGCTTTTAATGATTTATCAGCTGATTATTTGATTGGTTCCTAGTGATGTTCTCAACAGCTATGCCAACGCTTTGAGTTGTTCCTTTGCTTTGGCACCCTAGAGATTTTCATACTCTTGGGGAAATGCACCACGGTGGGGGACTAGGGGTTGTGGAATAGGAAGTGGGAAAAGAAAAGCACCAGCATAATCCTTCCAATATCAATTCATTCACAGGCCATTCATGTTTAGGAAAGAGAACACAAGAATTGAGGCTTCTCCTACAGCTCTTTGCCTGGATACTCTTTAGAAAGTTTTCAGTACCCTTGGAAGTATATATTCCACATGTGCCTGCTTTCTGTTCCTACCTCTTTGGCCCACCTTCTTGGTCTTCCACAGGCTTCACTTCTAGAAGCCCGAAGACACCATCAGGGGTTCCCTGGGGTACTGCCCTATGCTCTTCTCTTGTTCCATGGGTGATTTCAATCTCTTACAAGACTTCAGAACTGTGAATATGTTATGACTCCTCATCTCCAGCTGAAACGTCTCCCCTAAGCTCCAGACCCACTGGACCACCTCCCTTGAAATTTCCGTAGGTACCTCAAACTCAACATGTCCTAAGTTGATCTCCTCCTCAGCAAATGTGCCCTTCTTGGGTTTCTTCCCTCAGCGAGTGTGTCCCTTACCTACTAACTCCTCCAGTTTCCTCATTCCCATGTCATTGGTCCCTGAGCTTTGGCTTCTTTAATGACTCTCAGATCCATCTTTTCCTCTCCATCCTCATGATCTCTACCTTAATTTGGTAGAGAGGTCCCAAGCACATCTCCCCGCGTTACCAAAGCATTACACAATTACTAAAGCATCCTAACCAGGCTCCATAATTTCCAGTCCTATCCCACCCAGACTTGCCTCTGTTCCTGTACTGTTCTTTCTTTTTTTTTTTTGAGGATTTTTTAACCTTTATATTTAAAACAACTCATTTAATTATGAGTTTATGTAATTTAATTTTTCCTTTATTTTATTCCTTATTTTATTTTGACATTTACTTGTGCATATTTGTGGGATACAGTGTGTTGTTTCAGTACATGCATATACTGCACAATGATCCACTTAGGGTGGATAGCACGGGTTTGTGCCCATTACTGGACTGTTCTTTCTAAAATGCAGATCTGGGAGAATCAGTGCCTTGCTTCAAGCCCCATTGCCCACAGGATAAGGTCTACTCTCCTCGGCATGGCTTAAAGACCCTTTATGGCCTGGCTCCTGCCCATCTCTAGTCTTTTCCCTTGATTATTGACAGGATTTTGCTTCAGTTGAAACACTTGGAGCTCCCCCCAGCTTCTGTTCCTTCTGCCTGGGTCATCTATCTGTACTCCCTTCTCAGCCTGGTAAAGTCCTACATGTGTAAAGCGTCAGCTCCATTGTAATCTCATCTGAGAAGCTTTCCAACGCACCCTGTGTTCCTCTCTGTCAGAGCACTTGGCATATGGCATTATGATTTGCATGTATTTGGCTGTCTTCCTTACTAGACTGTGAGCAATTCAAGAGCCACATCTTCCCTCCCAAACTTCCAGTGCCTTAGCAAAGGGTTGTCACAAACAAGGATCTCCTTATAATACGAAGGACGTTTGTAGCAAACACAGCCATCCTGATTTGCAGGTGTTTCCCAGTGAAGAGTTACCAGAGGTCCAGGCCAAGCCTTTGGTAATGATGACTAAAGTAGTTACTCATACAATATTAAACACAGACAGAAGAGGCTCTTAGCCTGCAAAGGCTTTGGTTCCTCTGCTGCAATCCCACTTGATAACACGAGATGGCACCCTGTGGCGGCCTGCTGGGTTCGGCTCTAGACATTTCTCCTGGGTCATCAGCCTGTCTAGCCCAGCAACATCAGGAGCCCCAATAATGCAGAGTCAGTGATGAGACTGATACCCAATTTATTTGTTACGATGAATGGAGCTATCAAATGGTGGCATTTAGTTGTTCATGTCCCTACGTGGATTTAAGAAAAATGTATAAGTAGCATTTTATCTATTTGGAGTCAGATAGCCCTGGGTTTAATGCTGGCTCTGTGACCTGTCAAGTTCTGGGTTTTGGGTTTCTCCTCTGTGAAACCATTAATAATAACTTTTACAAACTTTTTTTTTTTTTTGTCTTTTGTCTTTTTTCCGTGTCCGGCAACGGATCGCAACCCTCAGTGTTGCCCCGTACCGGACCGGGGACCAGCAACGGGATTGCAAGCCTCGGCGTTGCTCCCGCGCCTCGTTCAGCCAGTGAGCGGGAACCGGTCTGTATGTGGGATCCGAACCCTCGGGCGGGAGCGCCGCC
>NW_007728432.1:24909-68173 GCF_000696425.1 Galeopterus variegatus | reverse complement strand
AGGACAGGACTCTGAAGTGGGACGGCTGAAACAACGATGATAGTAGGTAGTACTTACTGAGTGCTTACTATGTTCCAGGCCCTGCTGCAGGATCTTCATGTGTGTTAACTCATGTAATCTTCACAACAACCCTGTGGAACAGGTACTATTATTATCCCTATTTTACATATAGGGAAACTGAGTCACGGGGTGATTAGTAACTTGCCCACAGTCGTACAACTAGCCAGTGGCAGAGCGAGGATTGTATACTTGTACAATATAGCTCCCGGCTCTTAACCACTATACTCTGCTATATCTGGTCAAGTAGGGCTGCTGGCTGTTAAGTACCAGGCAAGCAGGGTGAATAAAGCCTGTTGCAGGAGGACTGACTGAGTGTCCGTGTGCATCCCTGCTAGGGAACTCCCTCAGTCTTGGGCACTGCCCCTCTGTTTGCATCTCCTGTCTCTTGCTCCATCTCTAGCATTTTAATACCTTTTGGCCCACTGGCCCTATTTGTTCCCCAGTTCTGAGGGACCTCTTCAGAAGCTCACTGTCCCACACTCACCCCACACATGCTGAGGGTTGGCAGGAGCAAGAGAATTGCAGGCAGGTTCTGTGCTTCCGTTTCTGTAGGTTGGGTTGCTGGCCACTCTTTATCAAGATGTGAAAACAATACACAAAGAACATATTTCTTTTTTTTTTTGTCTTTTTCCGTGTCCGGCAACGGATCACAACCCTCAGTGTCGCGCCCGTACCGGACCGGGGACCGGCAACAGGATCGCAACCCTCGGTGTTGCTCCCACGCCTCGCTCAGCCAGTGAGCGGGAACCGGTCTGTATGTGGGATCCAAACCCTCGGGCGGGAGCGCCGCCGCGCTTCTCAAGCGGCGCACTATCCAGTGCACCACCGGGCCGGCCCCACAAAGAACATATTTCAAAAGACATCTTGAAAGTTTTTTTTCACTTAATTTTTTAAGACACAAGAAAAACTGTGCATTTTGAGATGATTCTTCCTTCAGAGTGGTATCTGGCATCTTTTTCACAATAGAAAGAATAGCTGTGTCTAAGCAGTTGCAGATAAATAATTGACAATAACAGAGGAGAGACTAGAAAATGGAAACTGGAAAGGTATTACATATAATTAAANACCCTCGGGCGGGAGCGCCGCCGCGCTTCCTAAGCGGCGCACTATCCAGTGCGCCACCGGGCCGGCCCTAACTTTTACAAACTTTAAATGAGATGAGGTTCGCAGAGTTCTTGGGATAATTCCTGGCATGTACTAGATGTTTAGTATATATTTTCCCTTAAAGATCCTTATATCACCTTTATACTTCCTTTACACTCATTGCTTTCTATTTTGTTTTATAATAGCTTCTATATATGTGTTCTTGCTACTTCTTCTAGTCTGGGAACTCCTTGAGGTCAGGACTAGTCTGATATTTCTCTATCTTCCATAGCCAGTTCAGTGCTAGGTACACAGCAGGAGTTCAATAAATATTCAATGAAAGGGTGATGAATGAATATAGTGTGTATTGGCACCTTCCCCGCATGTCTTCTTCCTGGGCCAGAAAAAATAGCTGAGCTATTCAGATCTAAATTCTTCGATATTTTTGCATAAAACACACCATGGGGAAAATCTGGTAAAACCTGAACTGGTGTTTTTTCCTCAGTAATGCCAGTGGCTTGTCTGCCTATAGGCACCAAACACCTGGAGAGTTTGGACAAAGCCGTGCAGTCTGCCTGCAGTCATGTGGTTAAGAGGACTACCTGCCTGGGGTAGACCTGCTTGGCTGTGGAGAGGAACACAGACCCTTGGGGTGGACACATCATACCCTATTGTGGGCAGGAGCCAGCAGGCTGAGACTGTTGCCCTGGGCTCGGCTGGCAGGGAGGACACAGAGACAGAAAGGGTGGTGGGCTGGGATAGCCCTCCCTCAATTTATGCTTATGTCTGAGTCTCTGTGATCCTGCCAACCCCTCTATTCCTAGGGGAAGAGATTCAGGCATCTCCCCTGAGAGGCTTTTCCTTGGTCTGGGATGATCAGTACACGTCTTTAGGATTGCCAGCCCATCCAGGTTGGAAAAGGGGAGCAGCCCCAAGTTTCCTCTGGTTAAGGGAACACCTGAGCAGGGACCTTGCACTGTGAACAGTTCACCAGTGGGTAGCAAATGACATGTGAGGAGATGCTTTGTGCACAGGCCGTGGGGTTTCCAAACCACTGCATCGAACCCCACCACTTCCTCAATGTGTCCAAAGTGCTGCAGAACACAATCCACATAATGAAGTATGGAGAAATCACCTCTGACCATTAACTCCTGGACTGAGATCCGTAATGGCAACTCAGTTCTAGGGATAGGGTTTTGCCCCAGGAGGAGGCCTCCTTTAAATCCTCAGTTTAGCCAAGAGTTTGAATCTTCTCCTGTCTCCTGTCTATGAATTTTTTCCTTACATGTGAGATAGTTTAATTGCCCTGAGAAATGGGAAGTAGGAATAGAAGATTCTGGAAACCCCCCAGCTTTTCTGATGCTGGAGCACTATGGCTGTTGAGGCTGTCTGTTATGGGGGATGGAGACAAGAATACCAAGGTGACAGAGAAGCGGGGCTTTCTTTGGAAGGTCACTTTTATTAGACAGAATAGATACCATTCAAGGGTACTAGAAAACAAAGGTCATAAAGACACTCAAATTCAATGGAGCTTCTATTTTTTAAAAGCCTTTTTTTTTTATAATCATGGAAAATGTTAACATGCAAAATAGAGAGAGGAGTATAATGAGCCTGCATGTGCTCCTCACCCAGCTTCACACATTTCCAACATTTTGCCCATCCTTGTTTCATCTCTCCCCAAATATTTTTGTTTTATTTTGCTGGAGAAGAAGCAACTCTTTTAATTTATTTTAGGATGCTACTAAGCCCTTATACAAATCTAAGATGAAGTCAAAGATAGAATGTATGGGGCTGGGAGGAAATTTGGAAATGTGACTTTCTTAGGTCACAGGTGGAAAAACTGAGGCCCAGAAAGGAAAATGGGCACAGGAAGCCTGAGGCTGAGTCTGGGCTGGAAACCAGGCCTTCGAGTCCAGGCAATGAAGAGCCATCGAATGTTGCAGCAGAATCTACTATGAAGGAGAGAAAGTGTTAAAGAACCCTGAAAGATCCTAAACCCTGAGAGCATGATGAAGCAGCTCACATTGACAAACAGCTTTAGCATTTGTAAACCCCCTTCATTCTGGTTAGCACATTTGATGCCCAGAACATCTGTGTGCATGATAGGTGTTATTATAAACCCCATAGCAGATTCAGGAAGGTAAAGAGATTTAAGCCAGTGGCAGGACTAGCCTCCAGGTCTCACAGTGTCTTTTCCAGCCCAGGGTCCTTCTCTCTGCTTGGCTGTGTTCCTGCTGGAAGGTGGGATGTTCCACACCTAGGATCCCCGCTTTCTGGAACCCAGTAGGCTTGGGATCCCAAGCGTTTCTTGCAGTTTTACCCTGAATAGCAAAAACCACAAAGATAATGGCTTTGCAAAGGGAGGAAACCAGGTCTCTTTGGTAAGATCTAGTCATTGCGATACCACTGTGACTTCAGGCTTGGGGCAGGGAGCAGGGAGTTCCTCTCCTAGCAGGAACATCTTCTCTGGTATGGCTGGAGGTTCTGCAGGCATCCCCTGGGGATCGAGTATTCCAGAAGCCTTTGGGTGTGAAGGGCTGCAGGCTTGATCTGGAGTGAATCTTTCCCTCTCTGCCTGGCTGGGCAGCATCTTGAGTAGCAGGGGTGGGCCAGCACCTTAGCCCTGTAGGTAAGGTGAGGGCCTTCACCTCTGCCCACGTTGTCCTGCAAAGCACCATATTCACATGTGCTCCAGGCCCGAATATCTCACTTTCAAAGGCACTTGGGACATCAGTGTAGTCAGCAGGGGAGAGGCAGATGCTTTCTACTGTGTCCTTAGGCATGAATGGAGGAGCGGAGGAGCCTTGCGCTGACTGAGGGTTTACTGCAGGCTCATGTCCTGGGCTATGTCCTTTAATGCTTTTTTTGCTTTTTTACAGTAATCCTCAAAATACACTATTGCTGTTACTCATCCCAGTTTACAGAAGCTCGGAGAGGTTAGGAAACTTCCCCAGTGTCGCAGAGCTGGAGAGTAACCAAGCTGGGATTGGAGCTCAGTTCTCTCTGGCTCTTTCCACTCTCTGCCAGCTGGCTCCAGAATGCTGAACGTAGATCCCTCCCCTGGATGCCTCAGCTCTTGGAGGACAAGTCTGTGCCTCCATGACTGCATGAACCTGTGCTCAGGACCACTGCCCTTACGTCTGTCTTCTCCTGACCACTGTCTGCTGCAGCCCTTTGCTAACTCATGCGGCTCTCTATAGCCTACTTCTCTCTACCTCTGACCTCTGTCACCCACATCTCTCAAAACAACTTCTCTGCTCTTGCTTTAGCCCTGTTGTATTGCGTTAGTCAGGACTTTAACATTTTCAAGTGACAGATACTCACCGAATGTGATACATTGGATTATTGTTGACAATTCTTCACTCCTTCCCTGTAATGAAATTATAAACCTGCGCCTTTTTTTCCATATAATTTTATAGTACTTCCCACTAGAGTAGGCTGAGTGTATTTCCCAGACCCATTGGCATTGGGCTTAGCCATGTGACTTGCTTTAGCCAGTGGAATGGAGTGGGTGTGACACGGGTAGAGGTTCTACATGTGCTTGTGTAGTTTGGTTTGGTCTCTGGTGCTTCTGTTATCTGCCATGAGAAAAGATGGACAGACTGACAGACAGAGGAACTCAGCAAAATAAGAGCTTGTCTTCAGTTATGTTATAAAGTAAAAGAATTATCTGTTGATCTGGACAATATTCCCATCTGCCTCTCATATTGGATTCAGTATGAGAAACACTTGTTGCTCTCCACAACTTCATGCACATCCCGATGCAAAGTTATTCCAACTAACTCATAGACCTGCAAGTAAGGAAAATAAACATTTGTTTCTGTAAATCACTAAGATTTGGAAATTATTTGTTACACAGCATTATCATAGCAATAGCTGACTAACCTCTTACTTAAGCAAAAAAGGACTTGATTGGTTAAGATAACTGAAAAGTTTGGCAGTATATCTGGTGCAGATATGGCCCAATTAAGGGGCTCTGTCACTCTTCCCATCTCCTCAAATGAGCTTTCTTCACTCATTCATTTATTCATTCAACAAATACTATGTTCCAGGCATTGAGGTAACAGTGGTGAACAAAGAAAGACCTCTTCCTCAGAGAACTTATATTCTAGTGGGAGAAACAGAAAACAAAAACCTCAAACAAACAAATAAATTATGTATTGTCAGGTGATGATAAATGCTATGAAGAAAATAAGGTGAAGGAAAAACCCATGAAAATACCTGAAGAAGATCATTCCACGCAGCAGGGAACTGTGAGTACAAAGGCCCTGCAGGGCAGGATGTGCACGGCATGTACTAGGAACAGCAAGATGAATGGTGTGATTGGATGGGGGTGAGCAGTGGGAAGGGAGGTAGGAATAAAAGAGAAGCAGCCAAAGCCAGATAGCAGGGGCTCTTCTAAGCATGCCGGAGTCTGGATTCTTGTTCTAGTATTGAAGAAGCCTGTGCAGGATTTTAAACTGGAGAGTGTCGTATATATGACATATATATGTATGTGTATGTATACACGCACACACACAAGTATATACATACCTTAACAGTACATAAAATGTTCCTTTGCGTGTAAAGTACCAATTTTTAAAGTACAAATTTGTACTTATTAAATAGGCATTAAAATCATTGTTAGGTAGATTAAAGTCTTTATTAAATAGACTTTGGTAAGTCTATTTAAGTAGACTTTAAATAGTCTATTTAAGTAGATTTAAGTAGACTTTAAATCAGCTTTGATGTAATGAAATTGACGTTTTCTGATTTGATATGACTTAATCTGCTTAGTAGTAACCAAGTATTTGGTGGGGGGATGAGGGCTTCAGCCATGCCCCCCCAACAAACATGACCAGCCCAGCGAAGATCATGAAGCCACTGTTGGAACCACCCCAGGCTCCTGAGCAGGGGCAGTGGGTGGCTGAGAACCTTAGCCACGCCCCCCTGACATCTGTACCCAGCCCAGTGATGTCCACCGTGCTGCTGCCAGAAGCACACTGGGCTCCCAAGCAAGGGTGGGAGGCCAAGGGCCTCAGCCACACACCCCCAATGTCCTCACCCAGCCCTGTGATGACCACCGAGCCACTGATGGAAATGCCCTGAGCTCCTGACTGAGGGCATTGTGGCGACAAGGGCCTCAGCCATGTGTGCCCCATGTCAGCATCCAGCCCAGCAACAACTGAGCAGCCGCAGGAAGCCCCCTGGTCTTCTCTGTTGGAATGAGGGGAGTGTCATGGCCCTCAACCACAACCCCTCCTTCCTTGTCCTCCCACTCTATCTCCTTCCCCCTTCCCCCTCCCCTCAACTGCTCTGCAGCAATATCTTAGAATGTATAAAAAACAAAAACAAAAAACCAGCAGAAGTAAGTCTTTCCTTAGTGATTACTTTATGTATAAATGGTTAAACCCTCCAATCAAAAGACAGAGATTAGCAGAATGGATTTTTAAAAATACCAATAATCCAACTATATACTATCTACAAGAGACTCACTTCAGATCTAAAGACACAAATAAGTTGAAAGTGAAAGGATGAAAAAAGATATTCCACGCAAATAATAAACAAAAGAGAGCAAGCAAGTGTGGCTATCCTAATATCAGGCAAAATAGACTTTACATCAAAAACTGTGCCAAGAGATAAAGGACATTGTATATTGAAAAAAAAGGTCAATTCATCTAAAAGATAAGACAATTATAAACATACGTATGTACATACACCAAAAAAAACAGGGCTCCCAAATATATGAAGTGATCACTGATAGAACTGGAAGGAGAAATAGTTTTTTACAAGAGTAAAGATTTAAATACCCTGCTTGGAAAAAAAAAATCATTGTTAAGTAGATTAAAGTCTTTATTAAATAGACTTTGATAAGTCTATTTAATAATTAGACTTTAAATCAGCTTTGATGTAATGAAATTGACATCTTCCAAATTGATATGACTCAATCTGCCTAGTAGTAACCAAGTATTTAATCCTTAGTTTGAGTGTTTCAGTGACGAGTTTATGGGTCTTCCTTATAGGCCACATTGCTGACAGTGCAGCTACAGAAAAGTCATCAGCGGTCATCCTGCTTGCCAAAGCCAAACACTGTCAACACTTCCATTCTCAGAGCTGTATAAAAACATAATAATCTAGCATGTCATACAGGATTGGTTTTGAGGTAGTTTCAAAGATGCCAATAATGCACATTTTCCCTGTTATAGTCAATTCATGGTTTAGCTTTTAATAAAGTGGCTGTGTATGAGAGAGAGAGAGGAATCCAGCAAAATAAAAGCATGTCTCCAGTTATTTTATAAGATAAAAGAACTATCTGTTTCACTGGACATTATTTTCATGTTCTGTTATTTTTTTACTTTTTTCTCCAAAACCTTAGTCTTTCCTCTCAATGAAATATTCTTCATAAAATCAAATGGATGTGATCCGATAATTCTACTTCTAGTAACATACTCAAAAGAACGGAAAGCAGGGACTCAAACAGATATTTGTACACCAGTGTTCACGGCAGCGTTATTCACAGTAGCCAAGGGGTGGAAGCAACCCAGGCGTCCATCAGTGGATGAATGGGTAAACAACATGTGGTATATACATACCATGGGATATCACTTAGCCTTATAAAGAAAAGAAATTCTGACACACGCTACAGTGTGGATGAGCCTTGAAGACATTATGCTAAATGAAATAAGCCAAACACAGAAGGATAAATTCTGTATAATTCCACTCACATCCAAATTCATGGAGACAGAAAGTAGAATGGTGGTTGCCTGGGGCTGGGGAGGGGAGTGGAGAGATACTGTTTAATGGGAACAGGGTTTCAGTTTGGGAAGTTGAAAATGTACTGGGGAGGATGGTGGTTGCACAACAGTGTGAATGGACAGTAGTCCCTCCCCTTTGTGGTTTCAGTTTCTGTGGTTTCAGTTACCTGGAGTCACTGAGGTCTGAAAATATGACATCACCTCTTATGCTTTGAGGCCATTATTAAGTAAAATAATGGTGACGTGACCACAAGCACGGTAATACAGGACAGTCCCTCTGATAACCCAGACGGCTACTAAGTGACTAAGGGCCACCCAGGAGGGACAGAACAGGACAGCGTGAGATTTCATCCTCCTACTCAGAACAACACACAATTTAAAACTTCTTGTTTTCTTCTGGAAGTTTCTATGTACGTCACAATTTGTTTGTCATTGACCTCACTTCTCATCATGCAGGCATGTTATCACCTCACGTCACCACAAGCAGAGGAAGCGTGAGTACAGTACAAGGAGATGTTTTGAGAGAGAGAGAGGCCACAGTCACAGAGCTGTCATCACAGGATATTGTTATAATTGTTCTATTTATCATTAGTTATTGTTGTTAATCTCTAACTGTGCCTAATTTGTACATTAAACTTTATCTTAGGTATGTATGTATAGGAAAAAACATAGTGTATATAGCGTTCAGTGCTATCTGAGGTTTTAAGTATCCACTGGGGGTCTTGGAACATCTCCTCTGTGGACAAGGGGGGACCGCTTTACTTAACGAGGCTGAACTGTACATTTAAAAATGGCTAAAGTGATAAATTTTATGTTTTCAATGTTTTACCACAAAAAAAGTCAAATGGCTTTACTACTCCAAAACCTTTGCTAAAACCCAGTTCTAGCAAGTCTGTTTGCTACAGATTCCATGCACTGCCTCATGAAAGTGCGACTCATTCTGGTAAATCTAAGGCAGGTCTCAGAAACTTTTGTTCTAAGCCTAATAGCACTGATAATTATTTCATTTACTTTTCACTCTGAAGGTTTGTATAACAGGTGTTCAAATATTAGGTAGGCAAAGCCACAGTGTAAACCTCATCTCTGCTGGTAATTTCATTGGCGAATGGGATCCCAGGAATCGACCCTTGTTACTTGAGGCAGAATGGCGGTACAAAAGCACCAGAAGAGATTTCCTCCCCTGCCGCAAAGGCCACTCCCCACCAGTAGCTTCCTGGTCTTCTCCTTTTCACAGGGCATCATTTCAATGGTGTTGAAGAGAAAGCCTTCCTCTTTGGAATCTTTTACTTAAGTGTCAATAAGGAGACTGTACATCTCAGAATGCATGTTGTCCATGTCTCCTGGGAAGCCATAGAAACACCATGCTTCTGTAACCTGTACTTTGTGACTAAATCATCTCACCAAGTTTTCATGTCCAGCTCCATCACTTGCTGCAATGAAGCCGGAACCAGTGATGTAAAAATCTCTTTCCATAGGCTTCAGGGCTTCCAGGGCTGGGTGTCCTGGAATAGATCTACCTTCTCATCTGTCCAACAGGAAACCTCAGCCAGATGTCACAGTATTCGATAGGGAAGGTGGAGCATAGCTGTGATTTTCTCTCATCTTCCACACAGCTCATCCTCCATGCAGATGGCAGGTACTTTAGTTTTAACGGGCTCTGAAAACTCCTGGCAGATCTTCCTCTTGCTCTTATTCCTTATCTGCCAGGCTGAGCCCTCTTCTGGGGGCGGGGGCTGCTACTGCTGGTGGTTAGGTGACAGTGGCAAGCAGGGTGTGGGTAAAGAGAATGATGGCATGAAGGAGGGGCAGGGGTGTGCGTGCAAAGGGAATAAAGGGAATTGGTGGTCCTGAAAGACGTAGGTTGTTGGGAAAGAACAGAAGCAGAGATGCTGGTTGGCGGACCACTGAATTTTTTGTCACAAGAGATGGTGGTGGTTTGGACTAGGATTGGTAGCAGTGAAAGTGGTGAGAAATGGTCAGATTTGGGATAGATTTTGAAGACAGTTGTTAGGGTATGCTGATAGATCAGATATGGGATGTAAAATAAATAGAGAAGACAAGCAAGTATCCTGAGTGGTTGGAACAGGGTGGGTGGTGAGGCCTTTCCACAGATGAGGAACACTGTGGGAGGAGTAGGCTGGAGGAAGGTGGGAAATTAAGAGTTCAGTGTGGACATGTTAGGTTTGTGATGCCTGTTAGATATTCAAGTGGAGAGGTCAGGCAGGAAGTTGGATGTATGAGTCTAGAGTTTGGAGAAAGGCTTTGGGAACAAGAAGCCTTAGAATTCTGCATGTTCTGGATCAGATCACACCACTCCACACCTACCACATCTACACTGGTAGGAGTCAACAACAGAGTCCAGAAGTTTCTCTGATATCTCACATCACCATTGGCCAGAGTTAAGAAGGTCATGCCTTGACAGGAACAATTTTGGTAGAAGGGTGGGGATAAAGGGCTAATTGGAGTAGGTTCCAGGGAGAATGTGATGGGAGGAAATGGGGACAGAAAGTATAGAAAATTCTTGTAAGAAGAAGAAAAATATGGTAGCAGCTATCAGGGGATGGAAGTCAAGGGAGAATTTTTTTCTTTTAAGATGAGAGGAGTTCCAAAGTATTTATCTTGCTGATGGAAATGTTCCAGTAGTTAGGAACAAACTTGCTGGTCTAGGAAACTGTGGAGAGAATTGCAGAAGAAAGTCCTGTGCAAGAAGGTGAGGGAGCCAGTACCTTCACTGTCGAGGAGCGTGGGGGTGGGAGGGAGTGCCAAGGACAGTCCCACCCAGACCACATGAGACTGCGCCCCCAGGAGAGTGCACTTCTGTTAACCAGAAGAAGAGAAGGGGTGCCGGGAAGGGAGAAACACAGGAAGCTCACCATACATCAGCTCACTACGGCAGCCATTCACTCTACTACGAACAGGGTTTCCTTCTCAGGAATCTTTTATCCCAACCCCCTTTCAAGAATTTTCTCAGTAGAGCCAAAGCCTATTCTCCCAATGGCACTGTGTTTGGGAAATATATTTGTCTGAAGCCCTTTCATAAGAGATGACAAAAAGAAGAATTTATTGGAAGGGCTCTTAGATGTTTCAGTACCTAAATATGGGATGGAAGATTTCAACCGAGGGCTTGAAGACCACCAGGACTCTCCCTGCTACCCCTGTCATCTCTTCTTCTTTCTGCTTATGGACTCCATTCACTTTTACCAACTTCCTTCCCAAAGTGAGACACCCAAGAGCCACGAAAACTCTGGGGCCTCATGTGAAGAACTTGCACTCTGGAGAGGATTGAATCATCCTCGCTTTGCTATCAAAATTAAAAATCTTAGGGCTGGCCCGGTGGTGCACTGCTACAGTGCGCCGCTTGGGAGTGTGGTGGCGCTCCCACCGAGGGTTCGGATCCCACATACAGACCGGCCGCTCACTGGCTGAGCGAGGTGCGGGCGCAACACCGAGGGTTGCGATCCTGTTGCCGGTCCTGGTCCGGTATGGGCGTGACACTGAGGGTTGCGATCCGTTGCCGGTCACGAAGAAAGACAAAAAGGAAAAAAAAAAAAATCTTGAGGGAGGGCTCTGATTGGCTCTGGTTGGGTCAAATACCTACTCCTGGATTAACTGGAATCAGTGGTTGGAGGGTTTTGTAGCAATCTGATACCTCCAAATGGAACATTATGATTGAAGTGGGTGAACAGAAAGTTTCTCAGAAAAAGGGAAATGCTGTTTCTAAAAGAAGGGAAGAGTGCAGGGCAGATGAACAATAGATGTTCACTACAATAACCAGATCAGTGAAGCTCCAGTTTTTCTTTACCAAGTGAGGGACTTCTTTGGTAGCTGGTGTGACAGTTTGGATTATTCAGCAAATATTCACTGCCCTCCCACTAGAGGATTGGCCATGTGGCAATGTAGATGTGGTAGGGGTGGAGTGGTGTGTTTGTCTAAGGAGTGTGTTAACAGATGTACTCCACAGAGGCTTGAAATGAGCCTCTGTGGTTGGGCTTGTACTGCTGTGTTTCTGCCATCTCCACGAGAAAGGTACATCCCATTGCAGACCACTGGTCCCACAAGAATGAGAGAATGATGTTTGGTGTATGGCACTGACTTTGGGGGAAGTTTATTATGCAGCATTAATGTAGCAATAGTCAACTGATATCTGCGACATACTTATGACATTTGAATACTTCTGTTAATAAAAAATCTATATGTGAACATCTACAGCACCTGTATTCACGATAGTCAAAAATGGTAAACAACACAAATGTGACACCCCCATCACACTGTGTGTTAATGAAACGAAACCTGTGTACATGTACCTCTGGATCTCAGCTCAGGGTCTGGCAGGTGGTAAGTGCTTAGCAAGGTTTGTTGGGCAGCTGGCTGAGTGCGTGGTCAGGAGGATGGGCAAACTGATTGTGGCATACCCACACGGTGGGATATATTACTCAGTCATGAAGAGGAGAAAACTATTGATGTATTCAACAACGTGGATGGGTCTCAAGATCATTATGCTAAGTAAAAGAAGCTAGACACGAAAGAGTACAAATTGGTTGATTTCATTTATATGAAATTCAAGACCAGCAGATCAATGGTTGCCTGTGGCCAGGGGGTCGTATGACACTGACTGCAAAGGGGAATGAGGAAACGTTTTGGAGTGGTGGGAATGTTTTATATCTTGGTAGGGATGTTTACATTTGTATTTACATTTGGCAAAACTCACTGAAGTGTATGCTCAAAGTGGATGGATCTTATTGTTTGAAAATTGTACCTCAACAAGGATGATGATTAAAAAACAAACCCCTTTTCCTGGCTCCAGTTTCCCCAGGAACCAATCCACTATACATGGTACTGTCCAAATAATCTTCCTAAAATGCAGATCTAACCGTGTTATTTTCCTGCTTAACCCCCTTTAAAGTTTCCTTCTATTTTTTATAGTCAGTTCCGAAGTCCTAACCCAGGACAGAAGTCTGCTATGACCTGAATTCTGCTCACCTCTTACAACTTATCCACAACCCTGGATTCTACATTTCAGCCTCATTGGGAGCATATTTCTTGAATTACACCTGAATATATTTACCAGTGCTGTGCTCTGTGCCTGGGGACATTCTATTTATCCCCTAAGAGCCAGCTTATATGTCAGCCTCCTCTGGGAAGGCCTCGTTTCCTTTTCCAGGCTGAACTTTCCTGTCATTTTGTATTGTGGCCCTTAACATTCTGCAGGTGACTTTTCTGGTGGTCTGTGTCACTCCCTGCCTCCCCTGGCCCCTGCCGCCATTACACCATGTGTTAATGAAATAAAACCTATGCATACATATCCCTGGAGCCCAGCTCAAGGCCAGGCATGTGGTAAGTGCTCGGGAAAGTTTGTTGAGCTACTGGCTGAGTGAGTGGCTGTCAGCTGTCTGCACTTTGCTCTTTGGTGTGTTCTGAGGCCTTAACTCTTGCAGACACTTTCCCTAGAGGGGCCCCGTTTCATTTGCTGTCACTGAGTACTTCTGCTTCTTTGGTTTGTGTTGAACCTTTTTTCTATTCAAGGCAGTGGAAAGTCCAAGGTCCTCTGCCCAAATCACTTAAATGTCCTATTCAAATGGGCTTTCCTCTTGTACTTCCCCCCAGATGACATTTGAGAAAAGAAAGGACAATTTTGCTTTTGCTTGGTTGAGAAAAACATAACAGAAAAGCTAGTACAGTTTCAGTCACAGTATCAGCCTGCTTATGAAGCGGGCCATCTGTAAAACATTCAACATCACTGATAATGATGGCATTGATAATAATAGAATCCAGCCAACATTTGTCATGTGCTTTGCATGTGCCAGTCACTGTGCTGGGCCTTCTGAAGGAATCAAAGAAAAACAAGACAGCCCTCTTGCTAGGACAGCTGCCAGTCTGGAGTCTAGCAAAGGGCACAAAACGACATAATCGCTGCAGTGTAAGATCCACCATGAGACTTGCTGTTACACAGGTACAAATTCCACGGGAGCACACACTAAGAGATTTGTTCCTGGCTAGGGTGAATAGGGAAGGCTTTATTTGACTGGGCCTTGAAGATGGAGAAGATCTGGAGACACAGGAATGAGAGAGAATAGCCGTTTCAGTTAGAGATGACAGGAAGAACAAACTGCTGGAGCCAGGAGACTGCCTGGCAGTGTCAGGGCAGGCATTGCAGGGAACTGGAGTGGGCTGAGATTAGGTTGACTGGAGAGGCCGAGTCAGAGCATGAAGAGCCTTTTTGGAGTTTTAGTTCCTCTTCATAGGCAAGAGGGAGCCCTTGGAAGGTCCTGAGTGGGTGAGTGGAAGGAGCAATGGACATTAGAGTAAGATGGGGCAAAGGTCAGGAAAGACTGGTGATCACACCTGCACGCACAGACCTGTGGGAGGGGATGACGAAGGACATGTTAGTGAGTGACATTATTACATGTTGCACAAAGATATTCCATTTCATACAGGACCATCCATAATTCCGACCTCCCCTCAGTTTGCTTTCTCCTTGCTTTCTCTCCCCATCCTTCCTCCTTCCTCTCCTTTGTGGCCTCTGCAACCTTAGTTAAAACATTTTACCCCACTGGCAGGTTTCCTGACCCTTCTCTCCTTCCTTTCTTGCCTCTCAGCTCCCTTGGCTCACAGCTAGTGGCTCTGTCCAGTATCCTCTTAAGCCTTGCTTCCAAATACAACAGGAAAATTGGTGGGAAATCCTTCTTGCATGCTGTGCTCATAGGATTTCCTGGAATTGGTGGTCTCAGATAGAAACTAAGCTCCCACCAGGAGCTTTGTCACATTGAGCTTTTCTTGATGAGGTCAAAGGGGGTGGGGATGGGGGAGAGTGGACTTTCCTCCCTGGTGTTTTCTGACTATCAAGGCTTGGCCCCATGAGACCAAGGGAGATGACAGGAGGACATGCAGGTGGCTGCTGGTGCATACTTTCCCCCTCCCTTTTGTGTTACGATTGTGTCACTCTTTGAAGATGATTATTCTCTGTAGAGAATTTGTTCTGGCCAGGCCCTTGGTATAGGGAAGTAGTTGCGATAAGCTCAGAGGAGCTAAAGAGCAAAGCAACAGTGGGAGTTCCCTGAGCCATTTCCTCTGAAGCAGGCAAAAGCCTGGCAAACTTCAGGTTCCATCTTCGAGGAAAAGAGAAGTTGACCTCAGTAGTCTCTCCTCCACGTCACGCACCTTGTCCTGGAGCTTGCATTCCTCTGGTCACTCAGCCAGGGTGGCTTCAGTGTTCTTCCTTCTTCTTCCCCATTGAAACTTAACCCTTGTCAGCCATTGCTCTCTGTTCCCTGGTCAGAGCAGAAAAGAGACCCCAATGTTTGAGTCATTCCTGCTAAGCCCGGGACAGACATCATGGAACAGAGACCAACCACTCTTATTGAGTCCTCCCCAAATTTCAGGTTCCTGAGCAAAATACATGATTGTTGTTTTAAGCTGCTAAGTTTTGGGGGGTGGTTTGTTACAAAGCAATGGATAACTGGAATATATGTGTATAAATGTGGCAATTTACATAAGCTCAATGAAAATACATGAGGTCGTAGTTCATTTATATGTATAATTGCAATATTGTAGTCCAAAGCACTTTACAAATGGAAGAAGTTGTTAATTATTAGGTTGATTTGTACTCTTCTTATGTTATTTCCATGACAAACACTAGTAGTTCTCTCAGCCCAAGCCAGGATTTCATGCCTCTTCAGTAGAAATTTCTGGACAAAACAAGCATAGAGAAAACCTTGGTGAGGCCATACGCACTTGTTAAGTGTGGACAGATTTGGTAAATCATCTTCCGTCATCACCTCCTCCCCAATCCGTCCACAGTAGATCAGTATCACTGATCTTCCCAGAACCTCAGAGCTGTTGCGTGCCTGCACACCTGGCTCTGTGTTCCAGGGAAGATGTCTGTATTTGAAGCTCCTGCAGTGACTTCCTCTAATTATTCCCTTCTGCAGTTCTTTTCACTGCCTATACTATGGCATAGTTTCTCCCAGACTGAAAATTCTTTGAGGGCAGGAATTTTTATCTCCAACACCTAATACAGTCCCTGATGCACAGCAGCAGCTTAGTGTATGCCTATGGAATAACTGAGTACACATATGGTTTCCAGATCCCACCCATTCTGGTTGACTCGCTCAGAGTGTACTTGTGGTGGATTCTTAATTTCATACAAAATCTCACATGTAGACAGAGGTGCTCAGAGGATGGGGAACTATGAGCTGGTCCTAATGGGCCTGTATAGTAGACTCGGGTGGGTGCAGACTCAGATTATAATGGTATAGTGGCATTGAGAAAGGACACCTCCCTATGTCTTTACACCTGGTTCATGGTCAGTTATTTACTTCTGACCAACACTTACCTCCACCCCACCTCACCCCTGTCCTTTTTCACTTTATATACAAAGAAATAATTCCTTCCCCCCCCGCCCCCGCTCCCTTGGAAAAGACTTTGTCTTTCCTCTCTCCCACCTATCCTTGAAAAGTGATTATTTGGAAATTCTTCCAAATGAACTAAACCTGGCCACAATATTTAAGAATTTTAAAAGCAACTCCTTTTCTGATCCAGAAGATCAGAATATAAAGTCCTAAATTCGTGATATAAACCCATTTCATTTACTCAACAAAGATCAACTACTGTCTTCCCTGGATCAAGGCTTGGGCACTGGATGCGGAGAGAAAAAAAGATAGACCTTGACCTCAGAATGCTCAGTTGCAGCTCTTAAGCCACACGCTTCTATTATCTTTTTCAGAAATGCTCAGCAACATGGGAATGTGATGGGGGCAAAAAATGCAAACTTCCCATCCTTCCAGTGATTCTTATGATACTCAGATAATTTGAGAAGAGAAAGCGGCAGCCTGCTATTAGCTTTGTGTTCCTGAGGGTCAACAGGCCTAGTCTAAGAGGGCATGGGAGGACTTCCCCAGGGGAAATCCTGGAGAAGAGGCTGGACCACACATCTGCATGCTCCTTTGTTCTGTGCAAGTCTCATGTCAGTCTGGGTACCCCAAGAAGAAAATGCCACGAGGGGATTAGATAGATGTGTAAAAGATTTATTGGGGAAAAAGCCTGTGAGGGAAAATGGGGAAGGAGGCAGAAGAGGCAGGAGAGCTGTTGGACCACAATGCTAGACTGATCCTTGTAAGGAAGAGAGAGGTGGAAGGAAGATGGGGTAGGAAGAGTATTAGATTGCAGTGCAGTCTAAGAAAGTTTTTGCAAAGCCAATGGGGAGTTATTGAACCAAAGATACCCATCACAGGAGGTTGACTTACAAAACAGTGCAGAGTCAGAGAAGGAAGGCACAGTGCTGGGGACCTTAGTCAATTACATTCTTGCAGTAGGTCTGAGAGCTCCCTTTTCACAGCCGCTCCAAGTCCCCATTAACTGGCACCGTAAGGAACATCTCTCCCTTTCTCCCTAGCCCTGTGGTGATAGTTCAGAAATACAAGTTATATATGAATCTTTTCTTCTGTTTGCAGCTGTCCATACATAGACACTGATGCAAAGAATCAAAGTCACTCCATATGTGGAGGGGAACAAAAGTATATTCAGTTTCTCTAGGGACCATGGATTGTCTTCTTTTCCTTCCACCCACTACTCCTGCCCACCAGCAACAATGGCTGTTCAGCTTGCAGGTATCAGACAGGAATACGGTTCTCCACCTCCTACAAGTGTTTGGTAGTTGCCTTAATTACTATGTACAAGTACGTGGAGACTTGAATTTCACCCCCAAATCCCCTGTGTTCCTTTTAGCCGGTAATTTCACCATCACTGCCAACCTTTTCTCAGAACTGCTGCCAAAGCTAAATAAAATGAGATTTGCATTTCACTTCAAACTGTGCACTTATGAAGTTATACCTTTGCTGGGTAAAGAGATGACAGGAAGCCAAATTCTTCATTAGTCCATAAAGGAATGAGGGACTAGCATTGATTAAGTACCTATCTTTTACCAGGCAGGTTGATAGGTGCTTTACATAGATCATCTCTTTTAACTTCACCTCAAACCTCTGAGGTCAATATGCATTGCCTCATTTTACAAATTTGGCACAGACCCAGGGCACATAGTAAGGGAAGGGGAATTTGGCTAGGACTGAGTCTAGGGCCTCTGACTCCATGTCAAGTTCTCTTTCTGGTCCCAGAATTTCTGATCCATATATTGGGTAATTTACCTGACTCAAGAATATGGATTAAGTCAGGATAAAAGCACTACTTTGTTTTCTATCAGAAATTCTAGAGTAAATGGTTGGTGAAGACCAAAGGAGATATTTTCTTCTTCCCTCCCCATATCATCCTTACTTAAGTACCAAAGTATCAAGGGTGGTCCTACCAGAGCAGCCTGGAGAGGCCCTTGTTCTCTGTCACCCGGGCTGTTCTCTAGTCTCCATTCCAAATCTTCATTAATCTGGTTTACCCCCTGGGCTGCATTTAAGACTTTTTGGGGGGTAAAATTCACATAACATAAGTCACCATTTTAAAGTGAACAATTCAATGGCATTTAGTATATTCACAATGTTATGCGACTACCACCGTTGTCTGGTTCCAAAATTTCATCACACAAAATAAAACTGTACCCATTAGGCAGTTACCCCCCACCCCACCACACCCCCACTCCCGGGCCCTCAGTCCTTGCAAACCACCAATTTGCTTTCTGTCTTTACAGATTTACCTATTCTGGATATTTCATATACAGAATCATACAATATATGACCTTTTCTGTTTGGCTTCTTAACATAACGTTTTTGAGATTCATTCATGTTGTAGTATATATCAATACTTCATTCCTTTTTATGGCTGAATAATCTTGCATAATTTGTTTATCCATTCATCTGTTAATGACCATGTGGTTTGTTTCCACATTTTGGCTATTGTATGAACATCCGTATATAAGTATTTGTTTGAGTACCTGTTTTCAATTTTTTGGGTATGTACCTATGAATGGAATTGCTGGATCTTTTGGTAATTCTGTATTTAACTTTTTGAGAAACTGCTAAATTTTTTCCTAGGGGGTTTACCACTTTACATTCCCACCAGCAATGTAAGAGGATCGTAATTCCTCCACATCCTTGCATTGAAGATTTTAAAGCTGAACCACCACAAGATAAGGAAGTGACCTCTCTTTGAAACATTTTCCTTTTCACATTTGGAACTTTCTCTTTCACACACAGCCTACACATGAAAGTGACTAAGAGGAAGGATATGTCATAATGTGATACAAACAGAAATTCCACCAGCCTCCATATATCACCACGTGTCATAATCTCACCGAGTTCAGATTGCCACAACTTCCAAGTGAACCGGCTCAAGACTGCTACCCTCCAAGCTGAAGATGACTGACTGTGAATTTGGATATGTTCACACACTGGCTCAGGACTACCTGCAGTACGTCCTACAAGTACCACAACCTGAATTGGGTCCAAGCAAAACATCCAGAGTGCTCCAAAACGTGGCCTTCTCAGTCCAAAAAGAAGTTGAAAAGAATCTGAAACCATGCTTGGACCATTTTGATGTTGTGTCCATAGATACTGCCAGAACAATATTCAATCAAGTGATGGAAAAGGAATTTGAAGATGGCATAATTAACTGGGGAAGGATTGTGACCATATTTGCATTCGGAGGTATTCTCATCAAGAAGCTTCTACGAGAGCAAATTGCCCTGGATGTGGACACATACAAGGAAATTTCTTATTTTGTTGCTGAGTTCATAATGAATAACATGGGAGAATGGATAAGGCAAAACGGAGGCTGGGTAAGTGTGATGGAAAAAATTCTTCATTGTTCTTTACTGTGAAATAAGAATAGTTTTCTCGCTCATTGAACTAACAACAAAACACCTACCTAAGGATTTTATTTTCCTTGGGTGGTTTGTTTTAGAAGTTTTTAATTTTTTAAATTAACAAAAAAATACTTTCTGGTTCATTTCCAGTAATGAATCCTAGAACTTTATACCTGGAAAACACTTGTGTATCCGGTTTTAATTTCTAACAGTGTAAATTACAGTAGTGAGGTTTGGGGACTAATAAAGCACCTCTTTAATGCGTCTTCAGGGTCAACAGTGCAGACACTCTAATCAGTACTTAGCTTTTGCGAGGGTTGTCATGACAATCTAGAAATAGTACAGAAAGAGTTGGTATTGGATGCTGTTATATTAAGGTATTTATTGTGTTGCAAAAGACAAGTATAGATTTCTTGCAAATTCATTACTCACAAATTGATTTTTTTTTTTTTTACTTTTCTAATACAACAAATTCTGGGCTGTTATAGCTTGTTGATAAAAAACAATGTACTGTACCACCAATAAGAACCTTTATTCAAGAATTTTATATAAAAGTTCACTTTATTATCAGTGCCTCAAAAAGCCAAGACCATGTAGGGGAATATGTTGGTAAGAAGCCTCTTATAGCTGGATGTATATGCTTTCCTTTATGTCCCAATACAGTTAGTACCTGTTTTTTTAAAGCACTTATGTCCACATGGATTCTCTTTCCAACCTTCAATCCTGGCTCTCACATCTCCCAAGAGCTAACCACTGTTATCAATTACTGTACATGCAAAACACGCCTATTGAATATATACATAGAAAGTATACACAGTACTACTTTGTGAAAAAAAATTTTTTTTTTTTTTGCAGCTGGTCAGTATAGGGATCAAAACCCAGATACTGGTGCTGTCAGGACCACGCTCTAACCACCTGAGCAAACTGGCCAGCACCTGACCCCCCAACCCCCCCCAATTTTTTTATACATAAAAATAGTACATGATACTTATTATGCAACTCTTTTTTTCACCCAAGGGTATTTAAAATAGTATTTTTAAGAGTGCTGCATATATTCCGTTGTATGTAAACGCTGTCGAGTGTCTGGCCATTTCTAGCTGATGAATGTTTAGGTTATTTCCAGAGTGTGCTATCACAAGCAATGCTTCATTGAATATCTTTGCACATACCTTCCCTTGTACATGTGTGTGTTTTTCTAGGGTGGATGTTGAGTTACAGAGTTGCTGGGTCGGGGTGTACATACATATTTTAAGTTTTAAGATCTTTGCCCTCGAAAGTGGCTTTACCAAGTTACCTTCCCATCAGCAGCTTGTTAGAGTACCCAACATTTCCCCCCAACTCCAGCTGACTAACATTAGGTTGTAGCAATCAGTTATAATTTCCCCAATTTGTTCTTGTAAGTTTAAGTATCTTTTCATATGTTTACTGACCTTTTGTAATTCTTATTTAGGGAATGGCCTGTTTATATCCTTTGCCCATTTTTCCTATTATTTTTTTTGTTTTTTTCTTATTGATTTGCAGGAATCCTTTGAATATTCCGGTCACAAACTATTTTTATATATGTGGCAGGTATCTTCTAGTTAGTTGATTATCTTTTAAAACTGTAGATGTTTTCAGTCGTTATAAATGTTTTAAAGTTTGATACAACTGAATTTATCAATCTTGTACTTGATGCCTTATTCATTTTGTTTAAGGCCTTCCTGCATAATGATATGCCTTGCTGAAACCACTCCCCTTTCTTAATCAACTTCTTGTTCCTGGAACTCTTCCTTCTAACTCAACCTGACTTGGGGCTGGGTGGAACATGTGACATGTTTGGTCATCTTTTCTTCTGGTTGATTCTGGGAAGCCACACTGAAGCACTGATGGGAATTTCAGGTGCACTGTGTAGGTTTAAAGTGAAGGCCAATATTCTCTAGCATGGAGGCCCACATATGAGCCTGTAGAGAAATACAAGTTTGCAAGCTTTGTGTGGCTTAGACTGTGCCTAGCACAGTACTCAGAACACACAGACAGTGAATAAGTGTTACTTAGACATTTAACTTCTTCATCATAAATTCTGTGATCTCCTGGAACTCATAATGTGTGGAGAGTGTGGAATTGTCCCTAAGAATTTCTAGAAGTGTGTTCATTTTTCCAGGGTGGTACAGGTGTAAACGTGACTTTGGCAGGATGAACCTGTCCTGAATGGAGATGTAAATGCATCATTGCCTGCACACATACACACACTCAGCCTTCATAAAGTCTTTATGCATGTTTCAAGTTCTTCACTTTTACACCTGAATAGCAGAGGTTGTAGACATGTTAGAAACACTCTTTAAGATGTCATTTCAAAGCAATCTCTATACTCCTTTCTCAGCTCACCTAAGACATTGATTTTGTGAATGACAGGCAGTGCTCTTTTGAGTCAGTACATACGGTATGGCAAACTGATATCTTCCTTTCATAGTGATGTTGACAGATATGCTCAAATGAATGAGCTTACTCTTGAAGGATTCATTTTAGGGGAAATGCATGACCACATGCCTATGCTAGTAGAGTCAAATGGCTCACAAAAAAAGGGGAAAAGTAGAAAAGACATTTCACATCTTTATCATACAGAGGCACCAACTTTTCACTTTGCACCCTTCTGAAAAAACTCAAAAATTTTTTTATTATAAAGCACACAATCTACAATTTAATTCAATTTTTTTTTTTGGTTTTGAATTTTTTTTTTTCCTTTTTGTCTTTTTTTACTGACCGGTAATGGGATCGCAATCCTCGGTGTAGCGCCTGTACCGGGGACCGGCAACGGAATCGCAACCCTCGGTGTTGCGCCCGCACCGCGCTCAGCCGGTGAGCGGGAACCGGTCTCCACATGGGATCCGAACCCTCGGCGGGAGTGCCCCCGTGCTCCCAAGCGGCGCACTCTCCAGTGCGCCATCGGGCCGGCCCTGGTTTTGAACTTTTAATGAGAAAAAAATATATACTATCGAGCTCCAGAACACTGTGTTCTGTGTCACTGGGTTAAGGGTTAGGAAACACACATAACAGAACTAGTAAGCCAGATATACCTAAACATATACAGGGTCACTGAATGAAAAACTGATGCCCGGCATAATTAAGTCTCGGTTTCTTCATCACTCAGCAGCATGTTGGGGATCCTGCGGCTGATGGGGAACAGACGCCCAGACTCTGGGCATTGCAGGGTGTCCTCCAACACATTCACCTCCAGCAGCACGTGGTGCATCTTCCTCAAAAATTTCTCATCATGCTCATACCCTTCAATCGGTTCTTTGGGCACCTCGACCAGGTGCAGCTGTGGGCAATAGGCTTAAATCATCTCTGGACACAACCGAACCCCAGCCTCAAGCCAGGCTCCAGGGGTGCCCCGTACATAGGACTGCCCAATTTAATTCAATTTTAAAAGTGCCTGAAGACCTCTATCAAAACTTTTGGATCAAGAATGTGGTCTGTGAACACAGCATAGATACTAAGAGCAACAAGTCTGAACAGACCTGAATTTGTTTCCAGGCTCCAGTGTTTACTACATGTGTGACATGAACAAGTTACCTAACTTCCCTAAACCTTGTTTTCTTGTCTGTAAAACCAGGTTGGAACCTTTCTCCTGGGACTGGTATAAGAATCAAATCAGTTAATATAGAAAAAGCACCTGGAACAGTTCCTGCAAATGAGTACTCAATACAAGCTTAGGGTTATTGTTACTGTTATTAGTAGTATTGGCCTAGCTTTCATGGAGAAATCTGATTAAATATATTCCATCTCCATAAGTTATATGATCACCTACGGTTAGATATTAGTCACCATGTAAAACAGATGCCCTAGAGGGAAAAAATAAGACTGGTATATCAATAATGGGACTTACGGTTTCATATCTTATTCCCTTTCTCATTTTTATCAGCTTGATCAAACTTCCTTCTTTCCTCCTTCCTCCCTCCCTCCCTTCCTTCCTTTCCTTCTTCCATTTGAGGCTTCTCATCTTTTTTCTTCCTCTTCCACATTTGCCATTATTTTCTCCTGTTCCCTCTGCCAATTTGAAGTGCTGAAAATGGATGGGCTCTCACCGGATCTGATAGGAGAGCTAGTGCTATTTTTTAGCTGTCTTCAGCATTCATGAAGAAAGGATGATTCTTCAAAGCCATTAGAAAAAAGAGCCATTAGAATGTGCTTGAGATGAAACTCATGTCTCACTCCTTGGGATTGCCCTTCCTTTTTAAGGTGGCTTTCCTACTTTCACCCTCTTTGACGAAGCATTCTCCTGTGTCTGTGCTGGTGGACTGGAAAGAATTCTTGGCCCTCAGCTCCATGCAGGAGGAATCTTGTCTACTTAATGCATCACTGTATACCTCGTGCTCAGCATAGGGCCTATTGCATAGAAGGTACCCAACAAATATTTGTTGATGGAGTGATTGAGTGAACTGACTCTGAAGCTGGAGATCTGAATCCTGGTTTTCCCACTCACTAGAGGTATAGCCTTGGGTAAGTTACTGAAGTACCCTGAAACTCACATCCCTTATATAATGTATATAATAATATGATATGATATAAAATGGTATAATAATATACACATAATATATGATAAAGACAATAATAACTACCTTAGAAGGGAAGTTAAAGGATTAGAAAACATTTTTGTAAAAATGCTTTATAAACTGTCAAATACTAAGCAACTGTGAGGATTATATGGGAAATTCCAAGAAGTTTAAATATAGAATTCTTGAAACTATTTTAATACCAAAAGAAAGCCTCCTTGAAAGTAGAGTTGTACAGTCAGAGTTGGTGCTTTCCAAGTAACCAGCATGTTAAAGCTTGGGCCATAAGAGTTAAGTGAAAAGGTTTTTCTTTATTTTTTTCAGCCTCTTGCTCTAAATAATGTTCTGTTCATTTTGAGGCCAAATAAATGGGCATATAGGGACGTACAGATGATTGACTAAGTGTCCAGTTTGGCAAAAGCATTTCCAAAAGGTGTAAAGATCTAGTGTTGACATGATACAAGCTTATGTATCCATATAAATATCCTTTCATTAAATAGATTTTGGGGCCAAATACTCATATTTCTTTTGAATTTTAACTTGAGATTTCAAAGTCGCTTAATGAAAAATAAGGTGAGACATAGTTCAAGTCATGTAGAAATGCATGATACTGATACGGGAGTTAGAGAAAAACACTTCTCCCTACGGATCCTTCAGAAAAGCTCTCTAAGCGCTAGCTCTCTAGTCTTGGGAGTCAGCCTTGACTCCTTTCCCTCATACTCTATATCCAATCCATCAGCAAATCCTGTTGGCTGCACCTTTGAAATACTATATATCCAGTGCATCTAGGCCACCTTCTTTCACTTGACTGCATCAGTAGCTTCCTACCAGTTTCCTGGCTTCCATCCTTCACCTGCTATAATCTGTTCTCCAGATAGCAGCCAGTGATATATTAAAAACTTGAATTAGATCATGTCCTGGCCTAATCAAAACGCTTCAAGATGCCCCTTCACCCTGGGAACAAAAATGCAAAGTCCTGACCACCATACTCAAAGCCTTATGTGTTCTGGCTTCTACCTACCTCTCAAATCCCACTTTCTCCTAATTCCTCCTGTGCCCTCATAGCTCCAGCCTTCCTGGATAAGCTAAGCACACTCCATCCTCTGGGGCTTTGCCCTTCCTGTTGCCTTTGCCTGGAATAATCTTCCCCCAGACATTTGCACGGCTCCCTTCTTCCATTCACTCAAGTCACTGCTCCAAGGTTGCCTCCTCAGAGAAGTCTTCCTTGATTACCCCACTAAGATGGTACCAGTGCCACTCTCTATCCCTGGACTCTGCTTTATTTCCTTCATAATAGTTTTCACAACTGGACATTACATTACATATTTATTTGCTTATCTGTTTATTGTCTGTCTCTGCAATGAGAATTTAAGCTTAGTGAGAGAAGGGATCCTGAATGTTTTGTTCCCCACTGTGTTTCCAGTGCTTTAAATGGTACCTGGCATCTGGTTAATGCTCAATGAATGTTTCTTGAATGAATAAATGAATAATCTCTAGAGAAGTGGGAATAACATCATGGTATTTGTCTATGTCTTCGAAAATTCTGAGTTTCTGATTTTCTTTGAATTATTGATACAGTGTATTATTTTATACTTTTGCCTTTCTTGAAATCAAGGTAGCTGAATTTAACAAATTATCACTATTTCCAGAAATAATCAGACCTGGGCAATCCTTGTTTACTACATTACTGACAGGATATCAAACCCTTATTTGTATATTTATGTTTATATAACGGTTTTAAGATACAAATAGCATCATTAAGGGAAACATTTTTGAAAAGAATATATTTGAAAAAAATATTCTGGAAAGAAGAAAAATTCACTCCCACTGTCCAAACATATTTGCATGCAAACATTATATGTAATTATAATTAGGATGTACATAAGAGTATTTTTCTTGTGACATTGCATTATAAATATTTTCAACACCACTTCTCATATTCCATGTTAACATTTCTTATGTCTACAGAATATTCCACCAATTTGATATATCATAATTTACTTAACCAATTACCAATTGTTAGTTAGACATTTGGGTTGTTTCCAGTTTTCCCCCGTTAGAAATAATGATTCAATACTGAATATGTGTATGTTTTCCCCCAGCTTCCTCCCCCTGCCCAAACACAAATATTTTAGAAAACTGCCTCATGAAAAATTTCCAGCAGGGGAATGACTGGTTCATAAGCTATGGGCTACTCACGCATATTGGAATACGTATTGCTTTCCAAAAGGATTTTATTGATGGAGCAATGTCATAACAACCCTATCAGCATTGGGCAGTACTATTAAAAATAATTTTGCGGGTTTAACATGGCCAACTTAATAGGTCTAAAAAACAATAGTATTCTGTTAAAGTGTAAATTTATTTAACCGCTGGTAATGTTGAATTTCCTCCCATATACTTGTTAATGATTTATATTTCTCTTTTCAATGGGCTTTCCCTTTTTAACTACTAAGGGCTTAATGATTTTCTTTTACATTTGAATGAACTCTTTCATGGTAAATGTAAATATTTTTCTAGTCTGTTCTTTTAATTTTAGTTTTTTTATAGTTTTTAAAAAAAATTTAATCTTTATATAGCTGAATTTGTCAATTTTTTCCTTTGTTCACTCCCTACTTTAGAAAGTTGAATGTAAATAAGATGACATGTTAACTACCAATTGTGATAGACATTGCTCATTGTCATAATAATGAAAAGTAGAGGATCTCGTTGTACTAGCCAAATATAGCTTTTATAAAAAATTCTAGGAAGGGGCATACATGCATCCATACTTCGAATGTACAGGAAAATATATGTGCGTGTGCAAGGGCAGGAGGGGAAGAGAAGGAAGAGAGGGAGCGGTTTCTTCCCTCTGTTGGGGCATGTCAGCATGTGTCTCAGAGCATGACCCTACTCTTAAAGTGCAGGCAGAAGCTGCCTTTCTAAGGCCACTTTTCAAATGGAAAATTCCCTTGGCCAGTGTTGACCTGCTCTGCCACTGACACTCCTAAAGACGATTCCAAGGCCCTGCAGAGCTCGTGAGTCTTTTCCAACTGTCAAAGAGATACGCTTGGTTTACGTTTTAGTATTAGTCATACTAGGCTAGGGACTACTTGGAAGACATGTGTAACCCTAGATTCTGGGACTTGCAAAATGCAGAGCAAATGTTTACTGGCTGAACATTAAAAAAAAAAATGTTTTAATAAAAAAAAAACACCCAACAATTTTCCAATCCTTTTGTCACTTGTGTGGACATGATTTATGTGTCTCCAATGATTGTTAAAATGTTAAATTTATTCTTTTATAGGAAAATGGCTTTGTAAAGAAGTTTGAACCTAAATCTTACTGGCCGACTCTTCTAGAAGTTACAGGAAAGGTCTGTGAAATGTTATCTCTACTGAAGCAATACTGTTGACCAAAAAGGACATTCCATATTGTGAAACCTGACAAATTTTTCTGACTCTTACATGAACTATTGCCAACACATACTACATCTACTTTCAAACAAACAATTTTGATGATGTAACTTGACTTTCCAGAGTTATGGAAATATTGTCTTCATTTAAATAAATAAATAGTATGTATTTGTCTCTGTATGTAATTTGTGTCTTAATTTTGGGGGTATGCCTAGAAATTCAGCGAAAGGGTAGAAGCTCAATACAGGAGACAGGTATTGAATTAAGAGATGATGACCAGGAGGGTGGTGTCTTTTCTGCCCCATGGCAGGCTTTCTCTTAAGGGCGTACCCATTACCCAAAGGTCATTCTCTGTGTCACCAAGCTGGATGCCTAGTAGGTAAGGTCTGTGGTGGAGTTTGGATGTGTTGTCCCCTCCAAAACTCATGTGGAAATTTGATCCCCAGTGCGGCAGTGTTGGAAACTGAGTCATGGGAGCGGATCCCTCATGAATGGACTAATGCTCTCCTTGGGGTAGGGGGGATTAATGAGTTCTCACTCTTTTAGTTCCCGTAAGAGCTGATTGTTTAATAGACCCTGGCACCTCCTCTCTCTCTCTCTCTTGCTTCCTCTCGCCGTGTGATCTGCTTGTACCTGCCGGCTGCCTTCCACTTTCTGCCAGGAGTAGAAGCAGCCTGAGGCCCGTGTCAGATGCAGCTGTCCCAGAATCATAAGCCAAATAAACCTCTGTTCTTTATAAATTACCCAGTCTCAGGTATTTCTGTTATAGCAACACAGACTAATACAGTCTGCTTTCCACCTCCTCTTGGCTCCTTGCTTCCTGTAGTCCCCAGTGCCCCTGGCTGCTTCTAGTTTTCCACCGATGCCCTCCCCCCTCAACCTTCCCTCTCTGGCCTGCCATTTGGGGTTGATGGATATGGCAATAAGATATGCAGGATACTGTGGGATAGCTTGAACAAAGACAATTAGGTAAATGATTCAATGTTGAGCCATTGTTAAACTCCTTTTTAATAAAAATTCACAAATTAGAAAATTATACCTTTTGTTAGACCTTATGTTCTAATTTTAGGTCAGCAAATCTGATTGCAATACAGGAACCCTACACCTTGTTCTAGACCTTCCCTCCTGTTCTGTTCCTGCCATAACACAATCTGAACTCCCTCAGGGCTTGTGTTACCTTTTCCAGGAAGATGTGGATAAATTTAATAAAGAAACCAGAACCACTCTCTCTCTCAGGCCATGTGCATTCTCACAGAGGATTTCAGTTAATTAATGTTTTACCTACAAGGTGTGATTCTTAATGGTGGGGATTAGGACACTCGGACAAGTCAGTAGGGAAGTAGTTTCGGCCAGGGTAGCTTGGCTTACTTATGAACTCACTTCTTTCTCAGTGTCCTTGAACTCACTTCTTTCTCAGAATCCTCCTTATTTCCCCAAGCTAAATTCCCTAACTCTAAATATTGGAGTGCCCTGGCTAGTCCCTGGCTTTCTTCTCTTCCTTATCTGCTGTCACATGCTAGATATCTCATTCAGTGCCATGACTTTAATGATCAATTATATGATGATGACTATCAAATTTATATCTCCAGACAACACCTCTCTCCTGAACTACAGACTACTGACCTGATATCTCTCTACTTGTATGTTTAACAAGTACATCAAATTCACTATGTCCAAATCTGAATACCATCTCTTGATCACCCCCAGACCTCTAACCCGTGAATCCTTCATCATCTTAATCTTCATCTTTCCACCCACTGATTCAATCCATCAGGAAATATTATTTAGTTCTATTATTGAAATCTATCCAGTATTCAACTACTTATTACCATCTTCACTACTGCTATCCTGAATTGAGCCACCCAAAATCTCTTGCATAGATTTTGCAGTAACCTCCTAATTGGTCTTTTTACTTATTCCCTTGCCCCTCTATAGTTTATGTCCTACAGGCAGTCAGAAGGATCCTTTAAAGTGTAAGATAACTCATGTTATCTCTCCGTTCACAGCTCTCCAGTGGTTTCCACCCTACTCAGAGTAAAAGTCGGGGTTCTTACGAAGTTCTTACAATGGCCTGCAAGGCCCTTCACAATCTACCTCCCCAATGAACAACCTGACCTCATCTTTGCCTTGTTCAAGAAGGCTCCTACAATGTCACTCACATGCTCTGTCCCCAATATCTGAAAACTCTTTTGTCACAGACTCCAGATCTTTTCAGGATCTTGATTTCTGCCTCAGATAATATATGGCTCTGAACAATTTTTTAAAATTGGGAAAATGGGGACATCGATAACTCTGCCATAAGACTCCACACCCAAGCCCACAGAGCTCTCTGGGGATTCAGAATCCTAATTAACTTCAACCTAGCGTCACATGTACCTATAAGTGCAAATTCTAGTGCTTTGGAAAGTACAATCTTTGATTAAAATGTAGAGTATGACTGCTGAATTGTTATTCTCAAGGATTTGGAGTAAATGAGGAAGACTCTTTCCCCCAAGAGAATCGAACCTTTACCTAACTGGACAAGGCTGTTTCATTGTTAAAGGGCTCTGCCCAGGGTACAGTGCTATGCAGAATAGACAGGGATGCATGGAGAAACAATGCCTCCAGAATTCAGCAGAGGCATCAGGCCAATAGCACTGTGCTTCCACACCTCTGGTGCTGCCTCCGTTAGCCAGTCCTCAGACTATGTCCTTTTGCTTTCAACCATGTTAATACCCAACCAGATGCTCAAACCAGAAACTTCGTTCCTGGGAATCATCCTCAAACCTTCCTCTCCTTGATGCCTCTTACTCAACCAAAATTTAACTAAATCCTGGAAATTTTACTTTTTGAATATTTCTTAATGTATCCACTTCTCTCCTTCTCCTTAACTCCTATGCCAGTTCAAGCTACTGTTTCTTCCTGCCTGGACCACAGCTAGAGGCTTTTTCCTGGTGTACTCACGTCCATTTCTTGTCCCCTCTGGTACATTCAATACAGCCAGCATATTAATCTTAAAATGTAAATCTTTGTCACCCCTCTGCTTAAAATTCATTCAATGGCTTTTCATTATTCTTAGAAACTCAAATCCTTCTACAAAGCCTTGTGTCATCCTCCCTCCTCACTTGAGTGTGAGCAGGACTTAGTGACTTGCTTCCAGAGAAGAAAATATAGAAAGTGAAAACAAAGTAACGCTACAGTGGAGAAACTTGGCAAACACGACTTTGGCCAGGTGATCAAGGTTAACATCACCAATGATAAGTTGTGTTGATAGTACCCCATGATATCATGTGATAAAAAGGATGTCTAATCTCTGTGTTATTGCTCCCTAAAACCCATAACCCCAGGGAAAAATAAGACAAACACAAATTGAGGAACATTCTACAAAATACCTGACCAGTACTCCTCAAAATTGTCGTCATCAAAAACAAGAAAAGACTGAGAAATTATCACATTCAAGAGGAGCCTATGGAGACATGACAACTAAACACAGTGTGGTATCCTGAATTGGATCCTGAAACAGAAAAGAGACATCAGTGGAAAAACTAGTAAAATTAAAATAAAGTCTGGAGTTTGATTAATAGTTATAGTGTCGGGCCGGCCCGGTGGCGCACTGGATAAGTGCGCCACTTGGGAAGCGCGGCGGCGCTCCCGTCCGAGGGTTCGGATCCCACATACAGACCGGCTCCCGCTCACTGGCTGAGCGAGGCGCGGGAGCAACGCCGAGGGTTGCGATCCCGTTGCCGGTCCCCGGTCCGGTACGGGCGTGACACTGAGGGTTGCGATCCATTGCCGGACACGGAAAAAAGACAAAAAAAAAAAAAAAAAATAGTTATAGTGTTGGTTTCTTAGTTTTGACAACGTACCACCATAATGTAAGGGGTTAACATTACGGCAAACTGGATGAGGGTTATATGCAAACTCTAATCTTTGCAACTTTTATGTGAATTTAAAATTATTCTGAAATAAACTTTATTAAAAAACAGACAAAAAGCATCTGGACCCTAGTTCTTCAGCCTCATCTTATGCCTCTCTCCTCCTGTCTCTTTGTTGATTAGCCATTCTGGACATTTTTCAATTCCTCTAAAATACCATGCTGTTTCCATTTAGGACCTTGGAACATACAGTTGTTTCTTCCTGGAAAACTCTCTAACATTCCCCGCCTCCCTCTCACCTAGTGGGCACTTACTCAGCTGAAAAGTCACTTCCTTGGGATGGGGGTGGTGATGGTGGGGTGGTGGTGGTGAGGAAGTGGGGGTCACCAGGCAACCTCCTGATCTTCCTAAATGGAGAAGATGCCCTGTACAGGCTGACTATATTATGGTTTGCATAATAGTTCTATTTCTTCCTGCAAATTGGCACCTGGTTTATGCATTGATCTATGGTAGTGCTTCCTAGACTTTAATATGGATACCTGGGGATCATGTTAAAATACCAATTCAGATTCAGTAGGTCTGGGGAGGGCCCGAGATTCTGTATGTCTACCAGGCTCCCAGGTGGTGCAGATGCTGTTGGTTCATGGATCACACCCAAGTAGGAAGTGTCGCTAAATGAATCTCATTTTGGTATGCTGACCAAAGTTAAGTTTTAGGTCTATAAATATAAAGATAAAACCATGAATATAAGCAAATTCAGTGCTTGTTTTACCTTTGATTATAGAAACTCGGCCTATTCATCTACACTACTCTCTCTTCCAACTAGCTCTGCCACCGTGCACTACTCAACTTACATGTAATATGTTGAGCAGAAGGTAAATGCAAACAGAGGCCTCATGGCAGTGGGTTATTGGGTTTTCCCTGGTGATACTATTGCTTTTCTTTTAAATTCCTAGAATAGCTACCTACAACCTTGAGCTCCCTAGCTTGTCATTTCACTCTTAAAATGTAGTACAGCACTCCAGCTGTAGCTTGACCAGTGCAGTAGACGACAGTGGGACTTCTTGCCTTGACCCAACTTGCATGAGCAGTTTGGGATTTTATTAGCTGAATCAGTTGCTCTCCCAGCTGTTCGGCTCATAACACCGCCTTCACTCACTGACTCAACAAATATCCACCAAGCACTGGTTCCACACCAGGCCCTGTGCGGAGCACTGGGGATACACGGGACTATGAAACCTGATCCCAATCTCATACTCTATAGGGAGAACAAGAGCACTGACAATAAAACAGTGCTGTGACAGAAGAGGGAGGGCAGTTTAGTGTGTGTTTTGCAGATCTTGGGTTAAAATGTGATTACTTCCTCGTAGTAACTACATGAGCTTGGGCAAGACACTTATGATTTCCAAACTGTTCCCTCTTCTGTAAGAATTTGGTAATAATACATACTTCATAGTTTGTTTTGCGGAACATAAAAGAGTATGTAAAGAATTCAGCATAGTACCTGGTGTATAGTGAGCTCAATAAATGGTAGCTATTATCACTGGTATCGTTCTAGTCCAGACGTCAGGCCTCTTCTCATTCCCCAGATTGGTTATTTATTTTTTGGGGGGGGTTCTATATTAATTAGCCTTATGTTCACCGACAGGAATCCACTCACACAACTATACAATAAGGACCACTGAATATGTCATCAAGAAAGGGAGGTGAGAGGCCACATAGCATATAACCAAAAAAAAATATAAAAATCCTTGTTAGACATTTTTGTTCTTCAAAGTTCCCCTTCCTGGCTGTGTTGCTTACAGGGACTTTCCTCCTCTTCTCTTCCCTCCAGTGCAGGGAGACTAGCCTTATTAACCCTACAAAATCCTTTCTTTCTATCTAAGTCACTACCCTCTCTTCTTCCCTTTCAGAAGCATAGAAATTAAGTCCTCTAATCTTGTGCATGGCACTTTAGGGACCATCTTTTTATCACTCTCTACTGCTAGTGGCTTATGGAAGTATTTCTTCTTAAAAAAAAAAAAAGTCATATACACATGGTGCTTTCCTAGGAGAAATTCTGGTGAATAAGACTGCCTCCACATGAATACATTGTGGAAGTGCTGAAATCAGCTATGCACAGGGGTCTATGGAAGTGTGAAATACTGTGGTAGAGAGTGGTAAAAGGGAGGGATGCCAAGTCAGTCTTAATCCAGGCTGAGAGGTGCCTTGTTCCCCATGATGAGAAGTTTTTATAGAAGGCAACTTTTTAAAAAGATAGTGATGGAGTTTGGGTGGGTTGTCCTCTCCAAAACTCATTTGGAAATTTGATCCCCAGTGTGGCAGTGCTGGGAACTGATTGAGTCATGGGGGCAGATCCCTCATGAATGGATTAATGCTCTCCCTGGGGGAGGGGGGATTAATGAGTGTGAGTTCTCGCTCTATTAGTTCCCACAAGAGCTGGTTGTTTTACCTTCTCTCTCTCTCTCTCTCTCTCCTCTCTCTCTCTCTCGCCATGTGATCTGCTTGTACCCGCTGGCTCCCTGCCACTTTCCGCCATGAGTAGAAGCAGCCTGAGGCCTGTGCCAGATGCAGCTGTCCCAGAATTGCAAGCCAAATAAACCTCTGTTCTTTACATATTACCCAGTCACAGGTATTTCTGTTATAGCAACACAAAATGGACTAAAACAGATCGTGATATGATCAAAATGTTTTCTTTGTACAGTAGCTGAGTTTGGCTATAGTGTAAGCAGGTACTTGGAATTTGATGGCTTGGAGACCAGTTAACAGACTGCTATAATAAAAAGTTAGTAAATGCTGACTTACACTTGGGGTCAACTAAAATTTCTAGGTTTTTCATAGTATTATTGCCTATCACACGCTTTTGCTAAGTTTATTTTTGTTAATAGTTTTTTTTTTACCTTTTAATTTGAACTAACTTTAGTTTTACAGAAAAGTTGCAAAAATAATACAGAGTTCCCATATACCCTTCCATCTAGCTTCCACTAACATTAACATCTTATGTCTTACGTAACCACAGCATGGTTATCCAAACAGAGAAATTAACATTGATACAATACTATTAACTATATTACAGACCTTATTATAATTTCACCAGTCTTCTCACTAATGTCCTTTTCCTGGTCTAGGCTTGAATCCAGAACAACTAATGTCTCCTTCTTCTCCTTCAGTCTGTGCAAATTCCTCAGTCTTTGTCTTTCGTGACCTGGAGACTTCTGAAGAGTACTAGTTCAGTATTTTGTAGGATGTCCCTCAATTTGGGTTTGTTGGTTTTTCGTGATTAGATTGAGGTTATACATTTCTGGCAAGAACACAACAGAAATGAAGTTGTGTCCTTTTCAGTGCATCATATCAGAGGAAGACATATGTCTTCTTATTGGTAATGCTGACATCAATTACTTGGCCAAGTTTCTTTACTATTAAATATCTTGTGGGGGGATATTTTGAGACTATGAAAATGCCTTCTTTTTGTTTCTCATCATTCTTCCACCCACTAATTTTCACATCCATTGATAGTTCTTGCCTGCAACGATTATTAGTACAATGTTTGCCAAATGGTGATTTTCTATTTCCATTATCCCTTCTATATTTATTAATTAGAATTATGTAGAAGGAAGTATTACCTTTTCTCCTATTTACTCATATCAGTGCGGACTAATGGATATTTATTTTATTCTGTAGGTTATAACGTAAGGTAATCATTATTATTTTGTTACTCAGATTGTCCCAGCATAGGCCACTGGGAACTCCAGTTTGGCTCCTGGTTCCCTTTTGACATGCTGTCTTCCTTTCTGAGCACATCCTTACTTTGTGGCATCACGAGATGCTCCAGTTCATCTCATATTTTCCCTGCCACAACTCTATAATCAATCATTTCTCCAAGAAGCCCTGTTTTATTTTAAATTGGAGAATGATATATAGAAACAAAGGTCTGGATGCTGGATTTTAGTATAAGTATGCCAACACATATCTCTATTTATTTCTGTATCTACCCATTTGTGTATAAACATATACTAAAAACCATGAGTTCATAGTAACACCTCTGATTCCTATCCAACCCCACAGGGATCATTCCAGCCTTTACCCTTTCCTTATTTGTAACTTGTTTTTCAAACAGGGAGAAACCTGACTCTCATTATTCACAATAAATTTACTTATTTGTTCAAATCTAGAATAAAGATAAAGTAGTGTAGTTTCACAATTGCTAACTTATACTCCTGTGAAAAACAAGTTTACTAACTAGAGTACGATATTTGCATAGTTATTTTTATCCATAGCCTTGCAATGTACTGTACAGTCAAAATATAATTTTCCAAAGTTACTTAAGTGAGTTCTTTTCTTTCCCACCCACTTCATTGTGGTTATGCTAATCATTTATAACACAATTCAGTTTGTTCCTGCTTGTATTCTACTTTGGCTTGCCTCCACGCCCTGGTTGACTACAGATATGTATATATGTATGTGAAACAATTCCATGGTTCTAAGAGCCAGAGTTACAAAAAATGTATAACTAGAGAAATGTCACTTTCTTCTTCATCACTGATTTTCCACCTATTCTCCCATTCTTTCCACCCTGTTCTCACCCATTCCCTGTAGGTACCCAAACTTTGTTTTTTTTGGTTTATGCTTACTGCTTTTTTTCTTTTTTCCATAATGAGTAGATAGATGCATATTTTCTTTATCCCCTTTTTTCTTTTATTTTATGGAGGTATAACTCACATACCATTAAGTTCATCCTTTAAAAATGTACAATTCAGTGGTTTTTAGTATATTCACAGTGTTGTGCAACTCTCACCACAGTCTATCTTTAGAACATTTTCATCACCTCAGAAGGAAACCCTGTACCCCACTCCTCCCAGGCCTAGGCACTGCTAATCTACTTTCTGTATCTATGAATTTGTCTGTTCTGGATATTTCACATAAATGGGATCAGACAATAGGTGGCCTGTGTATCTGGCTTCTATCACTTAGTATACTATTTTCAAGGTCCATCCACGTTGTAGCATGTATCAGTACTTTGTTCCTTTTTACCGCTCAATAACATTCCAATGTATGGACATACCACATTTCGTTTATACATTCATCAGTTGACAGAAATTTGAGTTGCTTCTGCTTTTTGGTTACTGTGAATAATACTGCTATGACCATTCGTGTACAAGTTTTTATGTGAACATATTTTCAAATCTCTTAGGTATACATGTAGGAGTGGAATTACCAGGTTATATGGTGAATCTATATTTAACTTTTTGAGGAATTCAAACTATTTTCCAAAGCAGCTGCATCATTTTACATTCCCATGAATATGAGGCTTTCAATTTCTCTAAATCCTTGCCAATACTCCCCCGCCTTTTTTTTTTATTATAACCATCCCAGTGGGTGTGAAGTTGTATCTCTTTGGCTTAAATTGCATTTCTCTAATGACTACTGAAGTTGAGCATCTTTTCATGTGTTTATTGGCCATTTATATATCTTATACGAAGACATGTCTATCCAAGTCATTTGTCCACTTTAAAATGGGATTATTTATCTTTTTATTGCTGAATTTTAAGAGTTCTTTATATATTTGGTAATAAGTCCCTTATCAGATATATGATTTGCAACTATTTTTCTTATTCTATAGGTTTTTCTGTTCTCTTGATGGTGTCCTTTCATGAACAAATATTTTTAATTTTGATGGAGTCCAGTTTACCTATTTTTTCTTTTATTGCTTGTGTTTTTGGTGCCATACTCAGAAATCATTGCCTAATCCAAGGTGATAAAGATGTATGTCTATGTTTTCTTCTAAGAATATTATTGTTTAGCTCTTATTTTAGGCCTTTGATTATCTCTTTTGAGTTAAATTTTGAATATGATGTTAGGTAGGGGCCAACCTTCCTTCTCTTGCATGCGGACATTCAGTTTTTCCAGCACCATTTGTCAAAAAAGCCTATTCTTTCTCTATAGATTATCTTGAACACCCTGTCAAAAAATCAACTGACCATAAGCATAAGGGTTTATTTCTGGACTTTCTACTCCATTTACCTATCTATTTATCTATCTATCCAGTACCACACTGTCTTGATTACTATAACTTTATAGTAACTTTGGAAATTGGAAAGTGTGAGTTCTCCAACTTTGCTCTTTTTCAAGATTATTTTGGCTGTTCTGGGTTCCTTGCATTTCCATATGAATTTTAGGATCAGCTATCAATTTATGTGGAAAATCCAGATTTGATTGGAATTGCATTGACTCCATAGATCAATTAGGGTAGTATTGTCATCTTAACAATATTAAGTTTTCCACTCCACAAACATGAGATGTCTTTTCATTTATATAGGTTTTCTTAAATTTCTTTCAATACTGTTATGTAGTTTTCAGAGTATAAGTTTAACACTTCTTTTGTTAAATTTATTCCTGAGCATTTACTTAATGCTATTGTAAATGAATTTTTTTTTTTTAATAAAATAGGGAAGCAGCTCATGTGATTATGGAGGCCAGCAATCCAAAGTGTGCAGAGCCAATGTCCCAGTTTCAGTCTGAAGGCTGGAAGCTGCTGTAGAACCAGGAAAAGCTGATGTTCCAGTCTGAAGACTATCAGGCAGGGAGAGCTATATTTGTGTTTTAATCTTGCATCCTGCAACTTTGCTGAACTCGTTTGTTAGTTCTAATTTTTTTTGTGTGGATTCCTTAGGATTTCCTATATACAAGATCATGTCATCAGTGAATAAAGATCGTTTTACTTCTTTCTTTCCAGTCTGGATGCCTTTTATTATTAATTTTTTGCCTAGTTGCCCTGTATCTCAATTTTTTAAATAGTTCTTTATTGCTATGGTTTGAATATTTGTCCCCTCCAAAACCCATGTTGACATTTAATTGCCATTATAACAGGTCCTCTTAAGAGGTGGGACCGTTAAGAGGTGATTAGGCCACAGGGCTCCACCCTCATGAATGGATTAATGTCATTATCATAGGAGTGGGAGTACGTTCATTTAAAAGGGTGAGTTCAGTTCTGTTTTTTCTCTCTCTCTAACTTGCCCTTCAACCTTCGGCCAAGGGAAGATGCAGTTAGATGGCTTTTGTCAGATGTTGGCCCCTCAATCTTGTACTTCCCAGTTTCTGGAACTGTAAGCCAATAAATTTCTGTTTATTATAAATTACCCAGTTTCAGGTATTATATTATAGCAGTAAAAACGAACTAAGAGATTTATGTATTAGAGAGATTAGTCCTTTGTCTGTGGCACATATATACATGTGTGTATATATGTATATATATGTATGTGTATACTTATTTCTTTCTCTCAAGTATTTTCTCCCAGTTTGTCAGCTTTTTGCTTTGTGTATGTTTCTTTTAATAACACCAACATTTATAAAATACTTTTATGTCATCAAATTTATCAGTCTCTTTCTTTCTCTGGATTTTGAGTCATAATGAGAAAACGTTTCCCTACATTGATGTTAAAAGAGGAATTGTCCCATTTTCTTTTAGTACTTGTATAGTCTCAGCTTCTACACTAGATCCCTAATTCATTTGGAGTTTTTTTCTTATGCATGGTGTGAGGAATGGATGTAATATTATCTTTTAAAAAATGGCTCTCCAGTTGTCCCAGCACCATTTATTAAAAGTTCATATTTTCCCTAGTGATTTGAGATGCCATCTTTATCATATACTAAATTCCCAAGTGGCTTTGGGCCTACCTCTGTGCTTTCTATGCTATTCCACTGGTCCATTTGTTTCACTTATGTTGGTTTTATAGTATGTTTCAATGTCTGGAAGGGCTCATGGTCTTTTATTTTCAGTGTTTCCCTAGCTATTCTTAAATGCTTGTTTTTCCATACGAACTCTAGTATAGTTGATTTAACATAAAACTTACGAAATTTTCACGTAAACGTGCTAAATATTCTCTTAAGCTCCAGCCTGGAGATATTTAAAAGTTTAATTCCTTTATTCATCAAATAATTAACCCTCTCACCTTTTCATTGGCTTGTGGCGACGTGTGGGGGGTAAATCTGATGCACCACCAGAGCTCTTCTCTACATCTACTTATTCCCTTGAGTTACCATCTTCTCTCCTCCCGATCCAAGTCAGATGCCCTGCAGAGAAAGGAACGCATGGTCTCTCCATTTCCTCATCATGTTTCTGAAGTAAGAGCGTTTATAGTAGGAGCAAGTTCCACTTATTCTACAGTAACATTATTGTTGGACTCTTGAGCCTACAGTGAACAGGGCAACAGTGCTAAATTCTCCAGAGGTGAGGAGACATCGTGATCTAGGAAGGGCAAGTGACTTGCTGAACCAATGACCAGCCCAGTCCATCAGCAACGAACCCACGGACTGATAACGAAAGAAGAGCTTTGCAAACAGAAAGGAGTCTTTTCCCCTTTAACCAGTAGGAGCCAAGTTCCCGACTGGTATATGTATTTCTCCATTCGGCCTGCCTGTCCCTTCTTTTCAACCCCCCATAGTCACAGTACTGCACATCACATCGCCGGCTGCCCGTGCAGGAGCCCCTCCAGCAGTGTTACTACCTCTGTGTTTAAGTGGGGGAGGCAAAGTGTATTGAGGTGCCCAGGCCATGGAGCCAGGAACGGCAATACAGACAGGGCACACTGCCGTCCGCCACCACTTGCTGGGGGAGGCGATAAGACCGCGAAGGCGGCAGGAAGGCTGGGTCCCAGGGGCGGGAGGCGTGGTCGGGCCGTGGAGCGCCGCGGGCCCGCGACCCGGGAGCTGCGGGCGCGCCTCGCCGAGTCCCGACCCTCCCGTAGGTCGGCGGGTCCAGGCGGGAGCCGCCAGGGAAGGGGGCCAGACCCGAGGGCGCCGAGGGCGGGACCGGACTCGGCTTCGGCGTGAGATGGCGGCGGCAGCTGTGAGAAGCGCCAAGCGGAGCCTGCGGGCCGAGCTGAAGCAGCGTCTGCGGGCGGTGAGCACCGAGGAGCGGCTACGCCAGTCCCACCTACTGACCCAGAAGGTGCGAGAGCCCGGGCAGAAGGCCTGACACCACAGCGGCTCGACTAGCCCAACGCCGGTGGCCCACGGCTTGCGGATCTGCGCAGGCGCAGGCCCCCGGCGCGCGCTCGCCCCTCCAGACGCGCGCACGTTCCACTCCCCCAGCGGCTCGGCTAGCCCAACGCCGGTGGCCCACGGCTTGCGGATCTGCGCAGGCGCAGGCCCCCGGCGCGCGCTCGCCCCTCCAGACGCGCGCACGTTCCACTCGGCGTGCGCACGTTTCCCCGGCGCGCGCACGTCCCTTTGTGGTCTGTGTTCTCCTGGGCACTTTGGCGGGGAGAGGGGCTGGTGAGGCGGTGTGGGTCTACTGAGCGAGAGGGAGGGAGCCAGTGGCAGACCTGTCTGGGAGGGGAGTTCGTTTGGATGGAGGGCACCTGTGGTGCGTGGGAACTCCTTAATGGGGATAGTGGAGGTGCTGGAGTGAGGTCAGGGTTCGAACCGAAAGTTCTGGTGATGAGGATGGGTGGGACACCTGAGCGCTAAGGTGCCCTCGAGTGAGTCGTAGAGATAATGGGCTACGAGTAAGAGCCCAGTCATATCAGTAAAATGACCTGAGAAAAATGCGATCATTTCACACGAGGGAACACCAAAAAAGGGTTAGGGATTCCGAGGGACAGACGACAAAGGTTGACTGCACTTCGCTAAGCGTACGGAGGGCTGGGGCTGTGTCTTGCTAACCTCAGGGCCTAGCGTTTTCCTGTCGCAGAGTGGGTGGACATTAAATGCTTTTTTGAATTAATGAAAGAGAAATGAGTATCATACATAGGCTTGCTATGAAGGTCGGAGACCGAAGAGAGAAACTAGGGGCATGAGTGAGGTTCTCTGTTTGTTGGTTAGGAGATCTTGGTTTTGTTATTATCACTGACTGACTTGTTATGTATTTTCAGTCTGTCCATGTAGTTTCAGCTTTCCTATCGCAATGGCAGTCATCCTGCTGGGAAGGCACGTTCTAGTGATGTCTAAGAGACTAATTTTTGTTGGATACAAGGGGGGGGGGGAATCAATCTCCCGTGAATAAGTACATATTGATTCTGTTGTAAGTCAGACTAATGATCTGCTCCCCCAATATCCTGTCTCTGATGGATTTACAAACGGATACTTGGAGACTGGCGTGGGAGTTCCTTTCCCTTGGTATTAGATATACCATAAGACTTTCTTAATTACCCTTCACTGTTCTATCATCCGTTAATTTCTTAAATTCAAGGTTCCTGTGGGTTAAAGCAGTAAAGCAAATATGCTCATTTAACCTCCCTCTTCATATATGTGGGTGTGTATGAGGGAATCTATGCAGATAATAGTATATTCATTCAAACTGATTTTTGTTTTTTTAGCTATTGTGAGGAAGGCGTTGCTGGGTGCTTTCGTATCGAATCTTATCCTTACTCTCTAGCTTTTAAAAATTTAGGTAATTCATTCACATATATTGAACACCTACCATAGTCCACCCTTTGCTATGTACTGAGTTGCAGGGATAAGAAAGATATAGTTGTTAGCCTAAAGGAGCAGGGAGTTTAGAAGAAGAAACAGACATATGAATAAAGAATTGCAATGCAGCCAGATACATGATAAACACCAATGTTGTGAAAACAGCCTGGGAAGGGGGAATTGGAAAGTTTTCTTTAGGAAGATATTTGAGGTGAATTTTGTTGAACAAGATTAATTTTGTCAGGTGAAGGGAAAAATGGGGTGGGGGAACATGCACAGGGATGTTTAGGCAAGAGAGGGCAGGATACAATTTAACATGGACTTTGGAACTACACAGATCTGGATTTAATCTGGCTCTATTGCTTTTTAACGTGTATGGCCTTGTACAAGCTCTGAATCTCTGACTCGTTATCTGTAAAATAGATATCATCCTCGTAGGTCTATTGTGAGAGTTAAAGAGGTGTGTAAAGGGATGTATCAGTGTTTTACATATTTTTGATATATCCTTTAGGCAACATTTGGATAATGGAATGGGGAGGGAAGAAAGGAAAAAATACGGAGATCAGTAAGGGGCTGCTGTGATAATTCAGGTAAGAGGTAATAAAGATGCAAATCAGAGCATGGACAGTGAAGATGGGGGAAGAAAGGAGGTAAATGGGAAACTGCAGTGAAAATCAGGACTTGGCAACTGGTTGCATAGAGGTAATGGAAGGGGAAGGGAGTCACCGATGATTCCAAAATTTAGACCTTGGGATAAGGGTGTTTAATATTACTAGTCTTAAGGAACGTAGGGGTTGGAGCACATTTTGGAGAGAGGTATTGGGAAAATAAAGAGTTCAGTTTGGTTTCTTTGGCCATAGAAGATTAAAATTCATATCTCCAGGTGGGAATAGTGGGTATATAGAGGCAGAACCTCTGACAACAGTAGGATCAAAATTGAGAGCTGGCATCAAAGCAGGAGAGGGAAAATGTAAAAAGCAGACCCATAACCTTCAGTAATAAATATATTTTACCCCATACAAATAAATATACACATACAAGGAATATATTTCCCAACTCTTACTATATACAATGAACTTTAATATTTTCTATTATATTTCATTTAAAAATGCTGATTGTAACCCACTGTTGTTTTCATGACCAACCAATGGATCATGGCTTGAAACATCAGTGTACTAGAACAGTGTTTTCCATAGTGAATGCTTAGTAAAGGTATTAAAATGATGTCTTTCTCTGAATCATTTAAAAAAAATATTCTCATTGGCATAGCACCTTTTTAATAATTTAGAAATTTGTCAGAAAAATAACATATGGGGCCTGGCCCGGTGGCGCACTGCTACAGTGCGCTGCTTGGGAAGTGCGGCGGCGCTCCCGCCGAGGGTTCGGATCCCACATACAGACCGGCCGCTCACTGGCTGAGCGAGGTGCGGGAGCAACACCGAGTGTTGCGATC
>NW_007728432.1:23534-24388 GCF_000696425.1 Galeopterus variegatus | reverse complement strand
GGGTTGCGATCCGTTGCCGGTCACGAAAAAAGACAAAAAGGAAAAAAAAAAAAGAAAAATAACATATGATAAGGAAATTCAGCTTTATGCTCTATCTTGACTCCGTAAATAATTAAGATGAGGAAATAAGTGCCCCTTTACTCATTTTGTCTTCTACTCCATCTGCCAATTTCTGACACATATTATTATTCTTACGTTGTTAAGTTTTATAATGTTTAAACTTGATTTTGTAACTGTAATGAGTCCACTGAGCAGTATTTGTGGCTGATTTCTATCTTGAAATTCCAGAAAACATTCTGTATTTTTGTTATATGGATTGTATTTACTATAGAACCAAGTAGTATGATTTAATATGTAAGAAAAAGATATAATTTTATGTGTAGCTAGGAGAGGACTGTTCCTAGTGTCAATATGAAATATTTCCACATTGCTTTTACCCTACAGTTGCTCAAAACTATGCCATGTTTTATTTTGTTCCTGTTTGGAGCATATTTCTAATTTAGCTCTGTATTTTTCCAGGAGTTTTTGACTGCCTTTATTTTTCCTTTTTTGACAAAACAAGAGTATGCCTTTATATTATCATTTTATCTGTTAAAGTAAATCCATGGGCCGGCCCGGTTGCGCACTGCTACAGTGCACCGCTTGGGAGCGCAGCGGCGCTCCCGCCGAGGGTTCGGATCCCACATACAGACCGGTTCCCGCTCACTGGCTGAGCGAGGTGTGGGCGCGACACCGAGGGTTGCGATCCTGTTGCCGGTCCCGGTCCGGTACGGGCGCGACACTGAGGGTTGCGATCTGTTGCCGGACACGAAAAAAGACAAAAAGGTAAAAAAATAAAATAAAATAAAATAAAA
>NW_007728432.1:13531-23473 GCF_000696425.1 Galeopterus variegatus | reverse complement strand
CCGCTTGGGAGTGCAGCGGCGCTCCCGCCGAGGGTTCGGATCCCACATACAGACCGGTTCCCGCTCACTGGCTGAGCGAGGTGTGGGCGCGACACCAAGGGTTGCGATCCTGTTGCCGGTCCTGGTCCGGTACGGGCGCGACACTGAGGGTTGCGATCTGTTGCCGGACACGAAAAAAGACAAAAAGGTAAAAAAATAAAATAAAATAAAATAAAGTAAATCCACTTTCCTTTTGGAAGCACTCTGGTCCCCTGCTCCCTCTGATTCGGTTGCCTCTGGCCCATTGCACAGCCATTGCCCTGGGGTTCCTCTATACTCCACTGTGAGTTAGGGCTGTTTTCAGTCCAGTGTCTTTCTCATTCTTGTATTCTTTGTTTTTTGTTTTCATCTTATTAGAATACAGACCCAATTATTTTGAAGAAAATATCTATTGGGGGGTGGGAAAACTTTTTAATACTTTATACATATATATTAGAAAATGTTTTACCCTCATATTTGATTGATAGTTTGAATTTCACTTTTAAAAGTATTTTGTCTTGTTCTGCTCAGCACCCATGGCCTCCATTCAATCTGGGGATGGTGTCTTTATTTTATCTTTATATCTTTATTTCTTTTCCTTTGTGCCTTTTTGGAATTCTTGTTAATCAGATAGTAAAAATCCTATCCTGATCTTCTGTCTCTTAACGTTTTTTCTTATTTTCCCTATTTTTGTCTTTTTACACTATTCTGAGGTTTTCCTCTAAACTGTTTTAATTTTGCTGATCATAATTTTAATTTCCAGTTACTATTTCTTAATTCTCTGATTGCTTACTTTCCATAGTAGTCTATTGTTGTCTTATAGATTCAATTATCTTCTTAAATTCATCTGAGAAAACTAATAAGAATTTCAAAAAATTCTCTGTTTCCTGAATTATCTCAGTTTTCCCCTGGATCATTTTCTTTTTCCTTTTTATTTTTGTTTTTGTACATCCTTCTATTTTGTATTTTGGCTTTCCAAAATGTTTGATGATCCTTTATTGTCTGTACATATTTATGAATGAAGGCGTGATTGCTAATGGGGATTTCTTCTGCCTTTTGTAGTTGCTTTGGGATTCTAAGGGGATACTGGGTTATGCCTGACCTATGTCCTTGTTCTCTGAATATTGTGATCTCCTGCTGTTTTGTCTATAAATACTGTCCCATCCACTCTCTTTCTTACAGAAATTAGTCAAATCTCTGTTCTCTTGTTCTTAATGCTATAGTGGATTTTCTTTTTTCATATTCTTTACTGTCATGTGAATGGGATCTGAGGAAGATAAATGTGTATGCACAATCTCACACTGAATTTTAACTGATGTTTATTACTACTTATCAGCTTTTAATTTTATGTATTCTGCCTTAAAGAGAACAATAAAGACACATAACTTTCTCATGTAGTTTATTTGGATGCAAAAAGCCCCATGCCTGTTCCTCACATTTTGATTTGCTGTGCCTATTTCAGGCCTCATAAACAGCGTTGTAACTTTTCAGAAAGCAGGGGTTAGCTTCCTTTCTTAGCACTGGTTTCATGTGCTCTATCTTCTTGATTTCTATGTTTTCCTTTTTATTAGGAATAACCTGACTTTCTATACCTATATCTTTCTGCCAGTCATATTTATGAGACACTTATGTAGTAACTTTTTCTTCTTAGCTTGGACAATAGGGAAGAACAGAAAAGGAAAGGGAAAAAAGAAGGAGCTAAGGGCTAACTTCTGAGTCTGGGTAAGTTCCTGAGATTGTTGACTTTTCTCTGGTAAACAAAAGCTCAACCCCTTCTCCTGCCTAATGAATGATTCAGCTAAAAATGAAGGATTCTTTTGCTAAGACACCCCCCACTTTTGTGACTATTTTAATATTTATTTGAACAGAAGAATTTTAGGAAACAGGATGGGGGTGGTAAGAGAGAATTATAAGACATGTTCTCTATCTCAGGGACCTTATGGACTGGTTAGAGATATTACATTTAGGGCACATGAAACAATTATTGACTAGCTCATCACAAAATATAATTGTTAAGTTGTATATTAATTCTAGATGTAGTAAGAGTTCTGCAGAAGTTAGGAAAAGTTAGGGCTTGACTTGCGCTTTCAATGGGTAGAATTTATGAGAGAAGCCTGACAATCCAAGGAGTGGAGAAGCTTGGGGGAGCCAAGGTTTGGTTTATAAAAATAAAGCAATGACTCTAGGGGAAGCGTGTGAAATGACTGAAGAATACTAAACTGGGTAGATGGGGATCAAGCCTGGAACTCTCTGGACAGATAGCTGGTCCCCACAGTGACTTTTTAGTGAATTTTCACACCTATCAGATGAGAGTGCCAGAAAGGGGTAAAGGAATCAGAGCAGTAAGTCTTGGGTCCTGAATTAAAAATCAGGCTTCAGGACGCAACACTGTCTGATCATTCTGCTTTTTTGGATAGTTAAAGAAGTTGGGAAAGGCTGAGAGAGAAAGGAGATACTGTTAAGGGGAGCTGATAGTTTTCAGAAGTGTAATCTTGGAAAATATAATTGCTGTGATTTCCCATTTAGGTGATTTCCCACAGTCAATACCAAAAGTCCAAAAGAATTTCTATCTTTCTGAGCATGCCAGATGAAATTGAGACAGAACAGATCATCAAGGACATTTTCCGAAGAGGCAAAACGTGCTTTATCCCTCGGTACCGGTTCCAGAGCAATCACATGGATATGGTGAAATTAGAATCACCTGAGGAAATTTCTTCACTTCCCAAAACTACCTGGAATATTCTTCAGCCTGGAGAGGATGATATTCGAGAGGAGGCCTTGTCCACAGGCGAGTGTTACGGTGTTTGAATTTACATCTTAGGATGATGTCAGGTTGGGATGAATTGTTAGATCTCTGATCTACCTGTTACGTTTGGGACAGTGGGAGTCGCTTATCCTACAGGGAGGAATTTGTATTTCATTTATGTTCTAAGACACCCACATCACCTGGCTTGGGATGTGATGCCTTCTGTAAGCTGTGATGTATAAACTGTAATAGTTATGTATCAAGGTATTATTGACTTACCACAGACGGGGAGGAATTTGTATTTCATTTATGTTCTAAGACACCCACATCACCTGGCTTGGGATGTGATTCCTTCTGTAAGCTGTGATGTATAAACTGTAATAGTTATGTATCAAGGTATTATTGACTTACCACAGACTGTTGCCCTCACATTGTGGTTTGAGTTATAGATTTTCCCTGAATAATTTAATTATTTCCTATGGTTTCAATTATGGTCTTTGTGCTTATGAGCATATTATTAATGCTAATGGGCATTTACATCTCCTGTTCAGACCTGTCAACTACCTTCTGGACATCTCTACTTGGATGTCACATGGGCATCTCAAACACAATGTGTTCCAAACTGAATCATGTTCCCTTCAACCCTATCGTGTGTCCATCTCAGTGCGTGGCACCACAAGCCAGCCAGTTGACCATATTAGAAATTTCCAGGTTGTCCTTGGCTCCTCCCTTTCTCTCATGCCTCACATGTGGTCCACTGCCAAATCCTGATGATGTTACCTACATATTATTTATTAAGTCTGTCCACTTCTCTCCAACCCACACTACTACCACCGTCGTCTCTTGCCTGGGTTGGTGTAACAGCCTCCCAACTGTTCTTACTGTCCATGTCTTGCTCTCAATGTATTATCTAATAGGAATTGAAACAAGATTTTTAAAACACAAATCTGACCATTCTCTTCCCTGTTTAAAGCCTTTCAGTGACTTCCTGTTACACTTAGGTTGAAGTAAACATTACTCAGTGAGGCTCTTCCTAATCTTGGCCCTGCTTCTCTTTCCATTTTCACATTTTTCTACTCCCCACTTCATTGTCTAAGTTCCAGCCACTCTCAATATCTCTCAGTTTCCCATCCCCGCTTTTCTTTCTCTACTGCTGGATCTTTATACATGCTGTTCTCTGGCTAACGGCTACTGAGGTGATTTTATTATCAGGAGTCAAAGATCTGAAGGCAAAACAAGCTAAGGTTACCATTTTGAAATATGATGCCTCACAGCCATCTTAGAGGTGTATGTATTTTTTTTTCAGATTTCCTTAGTTTTTTAAAAAAGTTTATTTATTAATATTATTATTTTTTTTACATTCTACGATGTTGCAGAGCAGTTGGGGGAGAGAGGGAGAGGGGAAGGGGGAAGGAAATAGGGTGGGAGAAGGAGGAAGGAGGGCGGGCGTGGTTGAGTTCTGTGAGCGCCGCCGCGCTTCCCAAGCGGCGTACTATCCAGTGCGCCACCGGGCCGGCCCCTGAAACAAGATTTTTAAAACACAAATCTGACCGTTCTCTTCCCTGTTTAAAGCCTTTCAGTGACTTCCTGTTACACTTAGGTTGAAGTAAACATTACTCAGTGAGGCTCTTCCTAATCTTGGCCCTGCTTCACATTTTTTCTACTCCCCACTTCATTGTCTAAGTTCCAGCCACTCTCAATATCTCTCAGTTTCCCATCCTCGCTTTTCTTTCTCTACTGCTGGATCTTTATACATGCTGTTCTCTGGCTAATGGCTACTTAGGTGATTTTATTATCAAGGAGTCAAAGATCTGAAGGCAAAACAAGCTAAGGTTACCATTTTGAAATATGATGCCTCACAGCCATCTTAGAGGTGTATGTATTTTTTTTTTCAGATTTCCTTAGTTTTTTTTAAAAGTTTATTTATTTATTAATATTATTATTTTTTTACATTCTACGATGTTGTGCAGCAGTTGGGGGAGAGAGGGAGAGGGGAAGGAGGAAGGAAATAGGGTGGGAGAAGGAGGAAGGAGGGTGGGCGTGGTTGAATTCTGGGGCACCCTCTTCATTCCTGCAGGGGAGAGCGGGGGCTTCCAGTGGTGGCTTGGTCATTGCTGGGCTGGGTGCACATGTCAGGGGTGTGTGGCTGAAGCCCTTGGTCCCCTACTGCCCTGGCTTGAGAGACACCAGGGGGCTTCCAGCAGTCGTTAGGTGGTCATTGCTGGGCTGGTTGCAGATGTTGGGGGTGTGTGGCTGAAACCCTGGTACTTCCACCACCCCAGCTTGGGAGCCTGGGGCACTTCCTACAGTGGATCCTCCAGCAGTCGTTAGGTGGTCATTGCTGGGCTGGTTGCAGATGTTGGGGGTGTGTGGCTGAAGCCCTGGTACTTCCACCACCCCAGCTTGGGAGCCTGGGGCACTTCCTACAGTGGCTCTGTGGCCATCTCTGGGCTGGTTAGGGGTGTTGGGGAGGGTGTAGCCGAGGCCCTCCAGAGCCAGGGGTGCTTGTAGAGGTGTATATTTTTGACTAAGACTTAAATGGTTGCCCAAAAAGCCCAGCACAATTTTATGCAGTCTTCTTCCAATTTCTGTCCCTTCTAACATAACTTCATAACCTATAAAATTGATATGATGGAGTGGGAGGGGACAGAGTCAAGTATTCATAGTAGTAGGGGATTATCTACTTTGCTACTTTAAGTTGCCTTATATTATTCAATCTTTGGCTTTGCTAGGTGTTTAGACATTAAAGGCACATTCACATCTACCTCCTTCGTGTCTTGCATCAGTAGACCAGATGAATTTCAGCATTATGAAATTCTTTCATATCTTCAAGAGGAAAGATTACAAACATTTTAAGACAATGAGACAATAAGGGAGTACAGGGTATCTTAGGGGGTAGCCTAGGCTTATAGACAAAGGAAGACAGGAAGTTGTAGGCTCTGACGTTGCTTAAACTTAATGCAGCTACTTCTCCAGACTCTCAGGCTTAAAAGTGGAGCCCAGGGTACTTTCCCAGTCTGGTTGACTCTGTGATAACAGCTCCTTCAGTGCTTGTATCATCTCCATAATGTGCCTGCTAATTGAAATTCTACTTGGTCTCCTCCAGTGACCAGTTCCTCCAAAGGCATCCCGTTCCTTTTAGAATGGCTCTGTCTCTCCTAGAGCGTCTTCCTCAGGTTGATCTCAAATGTGTCACGTTGAACCTTCATGTATTTGTTGTAGTTCTATTCAAGTACAACAACATAAGAGTAAGTAAGAAACACGATCTGTCCTCTTAACTCGGTTGTGCTGCCTGGTTAGGGTAAACTCAGTCTAAGTAAATGAGCTAAATCATTTATATATGATTTTTAGCTCATCATTTGGACATGGAGATATTCAATAAATGGTTAACTATTATTAATTTTAAACCAGAAAGGCAGAACTATTCATTATATGACAAACTCTTTGCTAGACAAGGATTTAACATTTTGATAATTTCCAGCAGACGTTTTCTGAGCATCTGCTTTATGTCAGACACTATTTTAGGTCTGGGAAGATAAAGCCCTGGACTTCTAGGGACTCTCACTCTGGCTGGAGAGACAGACAATGTATGTAAACAGAATAAGTATCCCAACCTGTAGTATATGTCAAATGTAATTGTCAAATGAAAAGATACTGAATATTAAAAACAGAAGTTTCAGGATTGGTCCTGAACAGAAAAAATCCACTCAAAAAACTGGTTCATTTTTTTCTCCTCCATGGCATTTATCCATGATATATTTGTGGTACCAGTGGCTTTTTCCCCCCATGTGTTTTTCTTTGCAGAAACTTGCAATCTGGGTTGCAAAGGGATAGGGGATTATACCTGTAGTTTCTTGTATCTGCAATCTGGGGGCTGAAGCTCTAGTTGTTGTTTACAGAAATGTTTGAGTAGGCAGTCTCTGCTGTTTGTTACCTCCTAGCATCACACTGCACCGTGGATTTTACTTGCATCGGCAGTTTAGAATGTGGCAACTTCAGTGCTAAAGCATAAATCTAGCATCATAGTGTTTGGGACAATCCGATCAGAGCTCACATTGTCCTTGGTTTAACCTCTGTAGTCTGTTTATCTTTCTGGTTTCTTTCTGGTCTCTCACGTTATCGCAGCTTAGAAAAGAGTGAGCTTTGGTGGCCTTAGATGCAATTATAAGTTCATAAGCAAAAATTTCACATGGAGTGTTCTTATATATATAGCAAAATAAACAGATTGGTAAATGAAGTAGAGGGATTGTCTCTTTACTGAATTTATTCTCAAAGTGAGGGCTGCTTGGGTAATTAGATTAGTCAGGAATCACATTGCAAGTATATAATCTGATTCACCCTGGCTTAAGCAAAAATCAGATTTTATTGGCCCAGAGAGTGAAAAATCCACAGAAGTGCTAGCTTTAGATATGGCTGGATCAGTGTCAGTAGGAGCCCATCTATCTCTGCCTTTTGACTCTGCTTCCATCTATGTTGGCTTCATTTTCTGGTGCCACATGGTAGCCCATGGCAGCTCCAGATTTCACAGCATCATTACAGCTAGTAGTCCTAGCAGAAGAGAACAATTCTGTTTTCTAACAGTGCTAATAAAATCCTGTCCTACCTCTCAGTAACCCAAGTAACCATCCTGTAATTAATCACTGTGGCCAGGGAATGGAATAGGCTGACTGACTTAGGGCTGGGTCTTACGTGCTATCCCAGACCTATCGCTGTGACCAAGGAGAAAGGATGTGCTGACTGACTTAGTCTGGGTTGTATGCTCAGTTCTGTAAACCTGCTCAAACCACTGAGCTGAGAGTGACCCAGGTGGGAGTGACTCACCACAGGACAAAAAGGTGCTGTTTCCAGAAAAAAGGGGGAATGGATACTGCAGAGTGGAAAATCAAGCTCACCAATGCTGTCAGTCATTTCTAATATTCTATAGAATATAACAGCCTCTTCGTAATCATAGCTTGTCTGTGCTGATTTTTAATTTCTGATCTTTCTGGAAGCATTTTGGTAATTCATATCTATGTGTGGGTACTTGAGACATAAATAAATGATCATAATGGAGACTTTCTAGTCCTCAGCTGAAGCAGTTTAGGTAATTGAATGGGGCACCGTCAAGACAGAGTCTTTGAACACAACTCTTTTAGGTTGTCAATGATCAGTACTTTTGCGGTTGGTTCACTGAAAGTAATTCATGTTAAATTGACCTCATACCGTCAAGACAGAGTCTTTGAACACAACTCTTTTAGGTTGTCAATGATCAGTACTTTTGCGATTGGTTCACTGAAAGTAATTCATGTTAAATTGACCTCATTTCTGTCTTTACTACGGTTGCAGGGCATCTGCAAGAGTATAATAAAGTTAGTGGGTACGGATTTCATCAAGGCCATGATTTCATCGTGACAGAGTCATGATATCCTTGAGGATAGGCTGCAGATTTTTCTTTGTGATATTTTTTTTGCCTGTCTCTAATTCCAATTTTGGAACCATCCTTTGTCTACAATTTTGATTATTCATATCCATTGGAATAAACTTCAAATTGATTTCCTGGATATATTAACTTTCCTAAAATACCTTTTTGTACAGGTCGCCTGTCCTGTTTAAGCCATTCCCTGTATACTTGCCTAGATCTGTGTTCCTGAACAGACAGTGGTTCCTGCTGGTTAATTGTTGCCAGAAAAAGGGTCAGTGGATAAAACCCAAACATTCCAGCCACTGTCTGGGCTTACCTGTCTTTCTACCTTAATACCTGCTTCTCCTCAGTACAGTTCCTTTGCTTCAGCCAAAGTGGTCTGCTAGAAGACAGTATTTCACAACAATTAAGAACATAGATTTAGAAATCAGATCAGATTAGAATTCTAGTATTGCTGCTTTCTAACTGTGTGACTTAGAGAAGGTCACTTAACTCCTTTGAGTTTCAGTCTTCTCACCTGTAAGCGGATCTCATGAAATCTACCTCATAGGTCTGTTACGAAGTTTAAGTGACATAATGTCTGAAAAGTGTTTGGCACATAAATAGGTGCTCTTTTTGCTGTTGTGGCTGCTGTTGTTTTTGTTGCTGTTGAATTGTCATGCACAGCATAATGCTGTCTCCATTACTGTGAAAGTGATTTTGTTTATACTGTTTTCCAGGCTAGAATGTTATATGTTTCTTCGAGGAAGAACCTTCTAGTCTAGAGCTTAAGATCACTGGCTTTGCAGTCAATATGTCCATGAGAATTTTTGTTTGTTTAACTTTTACTAATCCAAGAAACAAATGGTTATAAGATCCTACATGATTTGATGTTTTGATAAGATTTACTGCAACAGCTCATGCTGTTACTGTAAGTATGGTTTCTGAACCTTTAATATGTGTCTCTTTTGCTTAACAAAAATCGCTCTTACTAATTTTATTTGACCTTTCAAAATAAATTGTCATGACTAAAAATAAAGCAATTGTAATTTTGCAATGTGCTTTTGCACATTGCGCATGCCATTGCGGAAGTTTTGGGTGACCTTCCTCTGGACAGTCCAGCACACTGCCGTGAGAGTTAGGCACTGGGGGAGGTAGAGTGAACCCTTACTGTCCTCACTTCATCTTCTTTGTTTTCAAGTGGGATAACTGTAACCCAGGGAGGTCAAGTGGCTCTCCCAAGGACACACAGATAGTTAATGATAACGTGAGGTCACCCAGTTCTCCTGTTTTCCACTCCAGTGCCTTTTGAAGTGCCATTTCTTTTTGTAACACTTTTGTGTAACACAAATTTTCTTTCTCTCGCCTGACTGCATACTGCATTAAAACCATTATTCATGGAACACGTACCCTTGGTAATTGCATTCATGGGAACATCATCATATTTTCTCAAGGAAGAACTTGCAGTGAGTCACATGTATCTAAAAGTACACTGGCCATGAAGTTAAGCTTTTTTTGGGTCATTTTCTACTCAACTAAATACACAGGAAGAGCAGCTATGGCTTTCATTTATAACAGGGCCTTTCATTTGAATGATAAGTGCACCCTTGATAGGCTTCCTTGGACCTGTTCCAGAATTGTCTATTTTATCTTCTGCTGCAGCTACTTTACAATATATCCTCATTTCAGAGAGTGGTAATTTACTTCTTGTTAACTCCCAGCTCATTAAGATTAAAAGATACTTCCTTAGGGGTTATGTCCTGTTATTCTTGCCAAATGGGTTAGCCTGGTAAATGTT
>NW_007728432.1:10466-12005 GCF_000696425.1 Galeopterus variegatus | reverse complement strand
CTACTTCTTTGAATGCCTTTAGCAGTGAAAACATCCCTTTCGAATTCTTCATTATAGCATCTTGAAAGGTCACAAGACTGGGATATATTTTTATGAAAATAGATTTTAGGATTTTTACTTTTTTGGGGGCAAAATAAGTTACAAAATGTTCTTTCCAGAAAAGCAAGTTAGAGAATTTTCTCCATGAAAAAATCAGGACAAAAGATAGATTCAAAGAAGCTGTGCTGGTAAATGGAATTTTGCCTTTGCCTTTAATAAAGACTTTGGAACATGTTGGCATTGAGTTCAACTCTCTATCATAGGTTATTGCAGTGACCTAACTGCCCCCTTCTTCATACACTTTTCTTCTCAGTCCCACAATCTGGCCAAACTGACCTTAAAACTCAACTGGTTTGTATACTCCACCACTTGAAAACTCTGACTTCATTGCCTATAAAATAAGTCCAGATTCTATAGCAAGATTCAAGGTAGAGGAAAAGAGGGTTTTTTCCCTCTGTCTCTTTTTTCAGAAGCTCTCCTAGCCTTTGCTCTTCTAGTTCCTTCAACCTGAAATGCCCATCTTCTTTCTCTGCCTCTTGGAATCTTAATCTTCCTTTATGGCTCAGCTTAAATGCTGCCTCCTCTAGAAGTCTTCTTAGATTCCTTAGTCAGACTTCAACACTTCCTCCTNGATACTTCCTTAGGGGTTATGTCCTGTTATTCTTGCCAAATGGGTTAGCCTGGTAAATGTTTGATTCAAGCATAATGATTCATTGAATGTATGACTGAACACTTAAGTATCTTTAAAAGGACTAACCCAGATGACTTAAAACTCCCTACATATAGAACTTCAGGTGTTTAAGCTGCTTTTCCAATTCAATTTTTATTTTATTACCTTTAATTGAGGCATTAAAATGTGTATTTGACTTATATATGTTTCTGTATACATTGAATTCAGAGAAGCAGCAGAATTTTTAAGAGAAGTTTGAATTACAAAAAAAAAAAATTCATTTTTTAGTTTGTTCTTCTGACCTTTAAATCTCAATCCAGCATGGTAAAACCCTGTGTGTAAATAAATGCCACCATGGATTTACATGCCAGGAGAGAATATGCTTTTTCTTCCCCTCCACCTCCTACTCTCTTCATCAGCAAGTTCTCTCTCATTCTCTATGTTTCTGTCTCTCTTTGTCAGTCCCTGTCCCTGTCCCTGTCTCTGTGTCTGTCTCTCTCCCCACAGGAGTTAATGGAATAGTCTTGTGGCAGGCTCAGGGAACTTTTAACCCCCAGCCTGGATATAACCTCCATCTTATTCTTCTGTTCTATGGGCAAGAGCCAAGAGCATCTACTTCTTTGAATGCCTTTAGCAGTGAAAACATCCCTTTCGAATTCTTCATTATAGCATCTTGAAAGGTCACAAGACTGGGATATATATATATATTTTTTTGTCTTTTTTCGTGTCCGGCAACGGACCGCAACCCTCAGTGTCGCGCCCGTACCGGACCGGGACCGGCAACGGGATCGCAACCCTCAGTGCTGCGCCCACCCCTCGCTCAGCCAGTG
>NW_007728432.1:7902-9185 GCF_000696425.1 Galeopterus variegatus | reverse complement strand
TTTTTTTTTTTTTTTACTTTAATACTTGCAAGGATTAGGAGCCTACCACTTAGCAGGGAAGCCCATTCCATTTTAGACCACTTTATAAAAGCTTAGAAACTTATTCTCTACGTTAAGCTATACCTTCATGTAATTTTGACCTGGCAGTCTTTCTGCTCTTTAGAGAAACACGTAGTCTTCAAATATTTTCCTTGCTGTGTTTGGGCTTACCATAGTAACCTGATGAATTTGAGCCACTACCTTTTTCTTCACCAGCTTAAATATCCTTTTTAAAGCACATGCCTAATAATTGTATGTTGAATGAATGACTGATAGTAACTGCAAAGAAATGCAAACATAATAGCACATAATCCATCAATGTTTATATTTTATCATCTACAAAAACAGATTTGTATTGATTAATTATCCATAAATAAATGAGCAGGACAAGCTAATGTTACTATTGAATGAAGTAGGCAGTAAACTACGAGATGCAAATGGAACAGAAACAAAAAATACCTTCTTGAGTGGCCATTTCATTACTTTAGGTTAAAGGAGTGAAATCCACTGTAAAAGTTTAAGTATTCTTTGGGTGTATTGACACAGGAAGCCAGAATCACTCATCAGGAGTCTTGAGATCAATTAATTTATCAGATTGTTTAGACCATTTGTTTTCAAACTTTAAGCCATGACTCATTAGTGCCTTTTTAATTCTATTTAGTAGCATTGAAAATAAAAAGAAAGAAATAGGAAAGAAACCTTTATTTTAGTTAGGGGTGTGTGTGTGTGTGTGTGTGTGTGTGTGTGTGTGTGTAAATAAAAGGGTCATGATGTTTTTCTCACTGTAAGTTCCAGAACATTTGAAAGCAACTAGTTTTGGCCTCTGCTTCTCAAAGGGCACGCATATCTTAGTGGCCCTGTCTGTGGGCACATGAAGCCATAGGACATACATGGTACATTTTCTTAGTGTTAATTTTACTTAAACATTTTGGCAAAAACAAACCTAGAAAAACATACAAACTAAACCCCATACTATTTTTATAACAGCACAGTCACAAATGTAATATGTAGTAGAAGATAAATAAAATTCATGAATTTTAAATATAAAAATTTAAAGGTAAAACAGAAAATATTAAAACAAAAATAACTTTGGCTCTGTGGGAAGGCCTTGCAGACAGATCCTCCAGGGATTTTGGCCTTCTCTGCAGTTACATTAGTGGGAAAGTTTAGGAAGGACTGCTCACATAGTGATTTCAAAAGCATGATATACATGAGAGAAGAAACTTTTTGTGTTAAATCATTTT
>NW_007728432.1:0-6800 GCF_000696425.1 Galeopterus variegatus | reverse complement strand
TCTTATTTTGCCTTTATTTTTGAAAGAGTTTTGCTGAATATAAAATTCTCAGTTGGCATTTTTTTTCTTTTCAGCGTTTACAATGTTATTCTTCTGCCTTCTAGCTTCCATTGTTCTTTGATAAGTCAACTGTTCATTGTATTTTCTGTTTCTCTTGTTTATGATGGCATATTTTTCTGTTTGCCTTTTAGCAGTTTGACTATGATTTGTACAGATGTAGATTTTGTTTTTATCTTACATTAGAATTTTTGAAATTCTTAGTTTTGTACATTAATGTTTTTCATCAGATATGGGAGTTCTCAGTCATTAGTTCTTCAAAGACTTTCTTCTGTCACATTCTTTCTCTTCTTCTGGGGCTTCTGTTCCATGTATATTATTGATATGCTTGAAGTTGTCCCAGAAGTCTACGAGCCTCTGCTGATTTTTCTTCAATCTTTTTTCTCTCTGTTTTTCATGTCGAATAATTTCTATAGATCTACCTTTAAGTATATTGTTTTTTTTCTCCTGTCATCTCAAACCTGTTGTTGAGTCCATCTGGTGCATTCTTCATTTTAGTAGTTGTACTTTTCAACTCTAGAGTTTGATACTTTTTTAAAGTTTCTATTTCTCCATTGATATTCTCTATTTGTGGAGTCATTACCATCATATATTCTTTTAGTTCTTGGAACATTAGTTTCCTTTAGTTCTTTGAACAGGATTTTCTTTAACACTTTGCTCATATCCATAATGGCTACTTTGAAATATTTGCTAAATTAAACATCTTGGTCCACTTTGCCTTCATTTCTATTGACTGCTTTTTTCCTCCTGAGTATTGGTCACATTTTCCTGTTTATTTGCATACCTTAGATTTTTTCTTACTGAAATCTTTTAGATAATGTATTGTAGTATCTCTGGATTCTGATTTATCTTTCTAATTTTATTTTTGTAACTAGTTTGCACTTAGCCTGTGGAATCTGTCTCCCCATGATGTGTGGCTGCAGATATCTCTGCTCAGTTTTCATATGCTTGGTTTTATTTTTTAGCCTGGCTTCCTTAGGTCTGCTCATATGTCTGCATAGCTTAATGGTGATCCAGTATTGTCTCTTTAAATCTTTTGCCCAATTTTAATTGGGTTATTTGTCTTTTTATTGGTTGTTGTGTGATCTGAATTCTTTATATATTATGCATAACAAGTCCCTTGTTAGATATATTTCTCCTATTCTGTGAGATGTCTTTACTTTCTTGATGGTATCCTTTGAAGCAAAAAGTTTGTAAATTTGAAGAAATTCATCTATTTTTTTCTTTTGTTGCTTGTGCTTTTGGTGTCATATGTAAGAAACCATTGCCTATTCTAATTATTTGTCTTTTTATTGGTTGTTGTGTGATCTGAATTCTTTATATATTATGCATAACAAGTCTCTTGTCAGATATATTTCTCCTATTCTGTGAGATGTCTTTACTTTCTTGATGGTATCCTTTGAAGCAAAAAGTTTGTAAATTTGAAGAAATTCAATTTATCTATTTTTTTCTTTTGTTGCTTGTGCTTTTGGTGTCATATGTAAGAAACCGTTGCCTAGTCTAACTAAGGTCATGAAGATTTATGCCTATGTTTTTTTCTAAGAATTTTATATTTATAGTTTTAGCTCTACATTAGTTCTGTGATATATTTTGTGTGAATTTTTGTATATGTTATGAAGTTGGGTCTAGCATTTTCTTTTGCATGTCTGGTTTTGGATATCTGTTTGTCCTAGCACCATTTGTTGAAAAAACTATTCTTTCCTCATTGCATTGTCTTGGCACTCTGTCTCTCTTTTGCTTTTGAATGACAATTTTGCTGGATATAGAATTCTTGGTTGGCAGTCTTTTTCATTCACTTTGACTATGTTATTTCACTGCTTTCTGGCCTCCGTGGTTTTGTTGAGAATTCAGCTGTTAATCTGATGAGGGATCTGTAATATGTCATGAATCACTTTTCTTTTGCTACTTTTAAGATTCTTTCTTTGTCTTTTTCTTTTGACAGTTTGACTATGATGTGTCTAGGTGTGGATGTTTTTGAGTTATCTTATTTAGAGTTCGTTAAGCTTCTTGGAAGTTCATATTAACGTTTTTCACCAAATTTGGGAAGTTTTTGACCATTATTTCTTTAAATATTCTTTTTCCTCTTTTTCTCTTTTCTTTTCTTCTGGGACTCTCATTATGTGTACGTTGGTACACTTGATGGTGTATTTGAGGCTCTGTTCATTTTTTCTCATTCTTTTGTCTGTATGTACTTCAGACTGGATTATCTCAATTGACGTATCTACATTTACTGATTCTTCCTTCTGCCAGTTCAGATCTGCTCTTCAGCACCTCTAGTGAACTTTTCATTTCAGTTATTATACTTTTCAGTTCCATAATATCTGGTTGTTGTTGCTGTTGTTATTGTTCTTCTTTTAAAAAATAACATATCTTTTTTTTGATGTTATTCATTTGGTGAGATGTTATTCTAAAACTTTCTTTTAATTCTTCAAACATGGTTTTCTTTAGTGCTTTAAACATATTTATAATAGCTGATTTAAAGTCTTTGGTAAGTTCAATGTTTGGGATTCCTTTGGGACAGTTTCTGTTGGCTACATTTTTTCCTGTGTATGGGCTTATCTTAGTTGGTTTGTGCTGTAACAAAATATCACAGACAGGGTAATTTATAAAGAACAGAAATTTATTTTCTCATAGTTCTGGAGGCTGGGAAGCCCAAGATCAAGGTGCTGACAGGTTTGTTGTCTGGTGAGGAGCTGGTGTGTACTTCCAGGATGGTTCCTTGAATGCTTCATCCTCCAGAGGGGAGGGATGCTATGTCCTTACATGGCAGAAGGTAGAAGGACAAAAAGGACGAACTCCCTCTGGCAACACTTTTATGAAGGTACTTCAGAAAGTTCATGGAAACATGGAATTAAAAGATAATATGAATCTTTCCATGAACTTTTTGAAGTGCCTTGTATAAAACACTTAACCCCATTCATGAGGGTGGTGCCCTCATGACTCAATCATCTCCCAATATGCCCAATATGTTGCATTGGGAATTCAGTTTCAACATGAATTTTGGAGGGAACAAAAACATTGAAACCTTGGCAGGGCCGTAATTCCTTGGTTTTTTTGCATGTCTTTAAAAAATTTTTTTGGGGGGGGTAGTAAGCCAGTCATTTTAAATATGATATAGCACCTCTGGAAATCAGATTCTTCTTCCCCATCAGAATTATTGGTTGTTGCTCTTTGCTGTTGTTTTTATTGTTGTCATTTGTTTGTTTAGGGGTTTTCTTGGATTAATTCTGTAAAGTCTGTATTCTTTGTTATGTGCAGCCATTAACTTTTGTGCTTGTTTAGGTTAGTTTTCAGCTAATCATCAATGAGAGATTTTCTTAAATGCCTTGAACCCAGCTTTCATGCTTTGCTGAAGGCCTCTGTGTTTGTTATGGGATATACCTTCACTGCTTCAACAGGAAGTTTACAACTCTGCCTTAACCTTCACTTTCTGCTTGCATAGAGCCTCAAAGTCAGCCAGAGGTGAGAAATTTGGGCCTTTTCAGATGTTTATCGGTCATTTGCACAGCCTCGCACATGCACATGGCCTTCCTGATTCCCTGGAACATGTTGGAGTTTCTCAAAGCCTCCTCTGAGTATCTTCCTCCCCAGTTTTTCCTGTTAAGTTTTTTGGTCCACCTCTTGTTAGCTCTAACTGGAATTGCTGCTACCAGCAGCTGTGATATTAAAGAGTGACCAATTGTTTTCACAAATGCCCTAGGGATAGGGTATTTTTTGCACAGAAAAAGCTCTGAATCAGGTCAAATAAAGACAAGACTCTGCAAAACAGCCTTTCAGGGAACTGCCAGACAAGTTAAGTAGTAACAGTTCTCTGGGAATGGAGCTTTTGTGGAGCTCCAAATCTGTTCTGCCTCTCCAGTGATTGCCAGGATTCTCCAGGATTGTGAGGCTACTGGTTTTTTTGAAGACTACCATGGTGTTGGGGAGTGGAGAATGGAAATGAGGCAAGTTTAAAATCACATAAAGTTTGTTCTTATAAAGAATAAACATTTGGACTGTTGTAAGCCTTTGGTTAATTTCCAGAGTTTTGGAAAAGTTGATTTTGACAATTTTTTTCAGTGTGCCTGTTGCTTTTATGATGAAGCAGATTTTCTGAATTTTCTACTCTGCCATTCTGGAAGTGATTCCAAGCCAATGATTTGGACAGTGGTTGTTTTCAAACACTGGATCCTGTGAGGTTTCTATCATCTCCTGATAGATCTGTATGTTGGCTGTGTAAGTTTCATCACTTCTCAAGTTGTACTTGTGTTTTGCTCTCTCGGGCTATGTCAGATCTACCCTGCACATACGCAGTCTCCAGCCAGACAGGTGTGTGGGAGGAGCTTATCTCAGCCCTTCTGATCCCTTATTTTAGTATATCCACATTCAATTCCTTGCTATTTTGCTGTTACACTAATTGGCATTGCAACTGTGGGAAGCAAAACTGTGGTGTTCCCTGTTTATTTCCTGCAGAATTTGCCACATTTAGCTGACAAAGCCCTCTACTACAAATCAATTCTGCTGCTTCTGGCAGCATAGCTACTTATTTTCCTGGCCAGCCTCATGCTGATAAAACTGCCTTTCTTGAGGACTGAGCTGGAGGCCTGGGAGCCTCACCAGGTAAGAGGACCAGAGACTTCCACTGTTCTTACCTAGCCTTTGGTCAGTTTCCAAAGCCCTGAAATGGATGTTTCTGGACAATTTCATTTACATATGTATGTATTTTTTTTTTCCCCAGAGAGGATTCACTGACTTCTTCATACCACCATAGCTGAAAGAAATGTTCAAGAGAGGAACTTTTTGATTTTGTGGGGATGTGGTATGTGGGAGAGATGTGTAATATAATTATAGTAATAGTGCAGATTTATTGAGTGGTTATTATCTATGAGGAACTGGGCTAAGCAATTTTTCAGCTTTGCCTCATTTAGTTCTTTCTATACTCTGGAGAGTCATGGCTGCTGTTAATTTCTTGCTCCTCCATTTTATAGATTAGAAAATAGACTCAGATGAAATACCTTGTCCATGGTCACACAACTCATGAGTGGCAGAAACGTGATTCAACCCAGGTCACTTTGGCTGTAAGACCCAAGTTCTGAACTGTCACATATTATGCCTATAGCTGGAGCCTGGTGCCAGGAGGCCTTACAATGGGATTGAGGTAGGAATCAGGAAGGAGGAGGGTCCTGAAGCCCCATCCTGTTCTGCAGTTTCACACTTTGTTTCTTGAAGGTTTTACTCTGTGCCCTTCAGAGTTGACTACATCCTACTGGGTAACTCCTGTGGTCTGCCTTGTGCTCAGCTAGCTCTGATTTCACCAAGAAATGGACTGGACCTCCAAGGTCCCCAACAGTGCACATTACCATGGTGAAAAAACATCCTTCCTCACATAACATTTCCCTGTTTAAATTACCCATGATCCCTGAGCCCTGAAATTCCAGAGGATCATAGAGCTTCACAGCATTGTCTAGTGATGTTATAGAATTAGATAAAAGAAAATGGAATTTCTTCATTGTCATGTACTTAATAATCTCTGAAAAGAATAAAACACAAAAAAGTCATGTTAGTTCAGAGACATTTTTATTGAATTGCAGGATTTCTGTTTGGGACTCATGTGATGTGTGTTTTATTAAAATGAAATAAAGTAGTTATAATTTTTAGATTTTAATTTTAATAGCATTTGAAATCAGCATTTAATGTTTTTTCTTTCTTTCCTTTTTTTTTTAACCAAGCATTTTAAACTAGCACTTCAAACATTATACAGAGTTTTCATGAACTTAAAAGTGCTATTTTTAGTTTTTGTTTTTCTTTTAATCAGTTTCAAGTGTAACATTAATATTTTTATTGTCTGAGAATAGTCATATTAATTAATTAATCTTTATCATTCAGCAAAGCTGCAAATGAATGATGAATTATAAAAGAAGTAATGAAAGAGGGGATAGAGTGAAAATTGCATACTAAAGGGATTTAACATTTTTATTCTTGTGACTTTGAGGAGTTTTTGTTTTTTTGTAGCAAATTATTTGTTATTGTAAAGAACCAACCCTGTGCGGTGTTTTAGTTGATGTTCTTTCTACTCTTCTGGAAAAGTATCACTTGTGTTATATTGCTAAAATTTTCTAATAAGCAAGTAATCTAGGCTGGTGACTCCTAGCTTTAGAGTTCATTGAAACATTTGTGAGTTTGTTCAATTAACTTGTTTTATTCTTAACTTCCTGCTGAGGTCAGATACACTAAGGGGCTGGGAATTTTGAGGGCTGGGAGTTATAAGCGGGTGGGCAGAGGAAGCATGGGGCTGTCAGTGTTGATAGGGGTCATGGTGAAGGAGGCAAAGGCAGGTCTGGGTGCGGCTGGGGGGCACCTTGAATGCTTAGGGTAAGGGCCAGGGAGATGTAAGAAAGCACATGGAAAAGGATTTGGAAGGGCACCAGAGATGAAGTCGAACTCTTCTTCCACTCCCCAATGACCTTTCTCTCCCTCCCTTTTCTCCCTCCCCACTGCCCCCATTCTTTTGTCTTCCCTCTCTTTCTCCCCTTCAACTCCTCTCTCTTTCCCTTCCCCGCTTACCATCCCTTACATAATATTTTTCTTTCTCTCCCTCCCTTTTCTCCCTCCCCACTGCCCCCATTCTTTTGTCTTCCCTCTCTTTCTCCTCTTCAACTCCTCTCTCTTTCCCTTCCCCCCTTACCATCCCTTACATAATATTTTTCTTTTTTTTTTTTCCGTTAAATTTTTATTTTGTCAATATACAATGTATATGATTATTA
>NW_007728431.1:302003-306837 GCF_000696425.1 Galeopterus variegatus | reverse complement strand
AAAAAAATTATCCTCCAGAAATGCTAAAATTAGTGGAGTTTAAGTTAATTAAATTCCACTAGTAAATGAATGATGCACAGAGAGTAAGAATTGGAGAGAATTTGGAGAAACCTATTTGCAGATCCTTTGCTATTGGTAGAAAGTGTGAATTTGGAGTGCAGTTCGAATTGACTGAGGTGTTCAATTTGGATCCCTCATTCGTGGCACTTTATCAATATCTTGTTCTCCCAGTTTTCCTGCTGCCCAATAGGCCTCACTTTCTGATTTTCCCTATTGGATGATCCTCTTCTCACCAGTTCTAAGTGTTGAGAACCTCTGGAATGCAAAGTAAGGCCCCTTCACTCTTGCAAGGGGAGCTGTTGAATTCCCTGCTGATGTAACATCTGTGCACTGCTGAACACCTGCCTACATACATCTCCTTACCCATGAGCCCCAATGCACTCACGTGCAAACCCTCCACTCACTGTGCACGTGTCCTGGCCTCTCAAACTGGAAGGGAACAGCAATAGCCAGTCTTCTTGTTTTGTCTTCTCATGTACTTGTCCCATAGTCCATTTTACAACAGTAAATTACAATCTTCCCAACTGCTTAAGGACAGATCTTTGTGGTCACTCTAAATTCTTCTCTTTTCTCTCTTTCCTCTTCAAATAGTCTAATCGATGTTGCCTCCCAAGCATGGTACCCCACCACTTACACCATTAATCGTCCACACTGCCCTTTGCCTAGCGTATGCCAGGATTCATTTGGTGTCTTCCCTGTTCCCCACAGCCAAAGTAAACTGAGGTCTCCTTTAAAAATGTCCAGAATCTACCACTACATCTAGACAAACATTTGCTATCAAACATACGATGAAGGCCCCCTTTATTCCACAACTGTCATGTGTGATTATTTCTAAGACACTGAGACAATAGGCCCTGCCCTGAGATCTTTCTGACCTTCTCTTACTCCTTTATCTCCTGATTGATTTACCATCATCACTTCGGTCTTCTCTATTCTTCACGTGTTCTCACTTTTCCTTCTAAGATCCTTTGCACCTCTAATTTATCATTTTTAAATTGTTTCTGTACATATACTTAATAAAATGAAGTTGGCAATATCTCTTTTTTTAATGAAGAATAATTGATTATGGATATTTGTAGGGTATAAAGTTGATTATCAATTGTTGCGATGGTCGAATCAGGACAGTTAGCTTGTGTTTCATTAAAATGTGTAATCGTTCTTGATGTCCATTAACCAATTTTTCATTAATTTCTCCTTAATGCCCTCCTTTTTCCTCCTTCTGTCCACTTTTAGTAGCCACAGTTCTGTTCTCACCTTCTAAATGTTCAAGATATCGTGATAGTGGTTTGTTTCTTTCTTTAGCTCCTATTGTTTATTTACTTATTTTTATTTTCAGCAATTCTGGAATCATAGCTTAATAAATAAATAAAGGCTGTAGTTCTGACTTCAACTCTCTTTATTCCTGCTTGGAATAACTACAGTGTCTTTTCTTTTGCAGTATGAATCTCAACTGGTGCCTGAACACAGACTCCTCGGGCGTATAACTCCATACTTTATGGAATCAGGAGAGGCGTTATGTCTGTGGTGCTGGCTCAGACGAGGAGGAGGAGGGTTAGGGTGCAGACTAGTGTCGCTGTCCCTTCTACCAAAATCTAAGTAACCTTCAAGGAGTGTCTGCTTCTAACAAACTTTTTCAGTAGATAAAGGCAGTGAGTGGAGCGGCTGGGGCAGCCCATTGTCAAACCTCCGCTTTCCTGGGTGGTTTATGTTATGAGATGTAACACTGTGGGAGGGTAACTGTTATACTGTGCAAAGTAATAAGTTGCAAAATCTTCAGGCTCCAGGCTGCTGATGGTAAGAGTGAAATCTGTCCCAGATTGACTGCCACTGAACCTTGAGGGGACCCCTGTGTGCAAGCTGGTTGCTTCATAGATCAGGAGCCTAGGAGCCTTGCCTGGTTTCTGCTGATACCAGCAGCCTAAATCATCACTAATGCCTTGCCTGGTTTCTGCTGATACCAGCCTAAATCATCACTAATTCTCTGACTGGCCCGACAAGTGATGGTGACTCTGTTACCTACAAATGCAGACAGGTAGGATGGAGACTGGGTCATCTGAATGTCACATCTGACACCTGAGATGGGAAACATAAAGACAAGTATCCACATGATTAATCACATTATAGAAGACTTCCATAAAATGCCAGGCAGTACTGACCTCACTGAGCTGAGTAAATTCCTAGCGTTCTCCATCCTTACCTGGGAACCAGATCAGCAGGAACCCCATGAGCTGAGTGGGGGGTCGCAAGTCCATGATGTGCCCTGATTGGGACTGACTACTGCACAGGCTGTGACCAGCCTATGAATAAATCTGCAGGGCAGAGGGCTGTGACCTGGGAACATGCAAATCACCGGGGCTGGGGCAGGGCTGGGCACAGCTGCAGTGCTGGCTCATCTCAGTAACTCAGCACAGGTGCAGTGTCCCCATGTGTTCCAGGTCAGGCCAGGGAAGCCTAGATTTGCCTGCACAGACTGCGTTTCTGCAGAGACAAGGGACACTTTGTTACAACAACTATTTTTGGAACTATTATCTAAACATGAAATTAGCTTGAGGACTAGATAGAGTAATGTAATGAAATTAGCTTGAGGACTAGACTATTTTTGGAACTATTATCTAAACATGAAATTAGCTTGAGGACTAGATAGAGTAATGTATTTCTTAGTCACATTGGGATTATGTATGAGAATATCCTTCTTTGTAGGGCACACTTAGTAAATTATTGGATTGTGGGGCTTTCAGGTCTTCAAATTATTGTCAGATGGCTCTGGTGTGGGAAAAAATAACTATGTGTTGTACTTACAATATTTCTTTTTTTTTTTTTTGTCTTTTTTTCCGTGTCCGGCAACGGATCGCAACCCTCAGTGTTGCCCCCGTACCGGACCGGGGACCGGCAACGGGATCGCAAGCCTCGGTGTTGCTCCCGTGCCTCGCTCAGCCAGTGAGTGGGAACCGGTCTGTATGTGGGATCTGAACCCTCGGCGGGAGCGCCGCCGCACTTCCCAAGCGGCGCACTAGCGCAGTGCGCCACCGGGCCGGCCCCAATATTTCTGTAACTGTGAAATTGTTTCTTTTCTTTTCTTATTTTTTAATATAATCTAGTATTTATCAGGAGAACCTTAAAATATTCAAAAGTATTTTGCCATGACCCTAAGCCTTTGTTATTACCAGCAAAATGTCAAGCCATTTACTACAGATAGACAAAGGTGATACAGATCCACCGCGATGCAAAGCCATCGGTCTCTTTAGTGTCCACTTCTCTTGCTTTGGATTCCTGTATAATCTACCCTCTCTTCTACCATTTGATATTATTTCCCATGGTTCATCCTAATGAAGGGCTGACTAGTGATGCCAGATCTGATTCCTTCGTCCAAAATCACTGGTCCTCAGTGCACGTCCTTGTCATGCACCATAAATGCCCCCTTTCTCTTTTACTGTTCTTCTGTGAGTGGGGACATCACCTTCACACAGATACCAGCCTCCCTGTCTGCATCTCCAGGAGAGAGTTGATCCATTTCTGAGAGAGTTGATCCATTTCTTTCTTTTACTCTTCTGTGAGTGGGGACATCACCTTCACACAGATACCAGCCTCCCTGTCTGCATCTCCAGGAGAGAGTTGATCCATTTCTTACCCAAATTCATGAAGAAATATCATTGAACCAATAAAAAAACGGACAAAAATTTGAACCCCTATGTCTCACATCTCGGCCTTTTCCAGGTGTATTCAGTAGCAGAACAGTTAGAAACAACTACTTCAGCACAAGTGTCCTGATGCCTGGTGTCTCAGTGGAGTATCAATGATACAGGAACCTGGGTGGTCAGACGACAGTGGCTCAGCCCATGTAGAAACCTCCCACTACCTGTCTTGGGGTCTGCATTTCAAGGAAATTTTCTAACCCCTAGTGTGCCAGGATCTAGTTTCAGGGTGGTGCAGCTTCAGACTCAATGTCCACATGTTTTCTCTGGGTTGATGTTGCAGGCCTTGTCCTTATCCTGGGCCTTTCCCCTTCACTGTCCTTCCGCTGACTTACACCAGTAAGCTCGCTGCTCTCTCTGAAGCTGGGGAGAGCAGCTCTCCCTACACACATGGCGGACCACAGGCTTGGAATAAGCATCCCCAGGACAGCCCTCAATTTGTGATGGTAGGAAGAGGTGTGTGCACACACCAGATTCCTCACTTCACACATGGAATAGCCCAGAGGCGTATTCCCTGTGTTTCCAGATGGGCTTGATATCTAGTCACTCTGAGCGACAGCTGGCTTGCTGAAGTGGCTTTAACTGTTCATTTTGTCGTCCCTGTGTCTCTTTCCTTCTTTCCTCTCATGATTTCTGTAGGTATAAATATGCTTCCTGCATGGGAATCCTGGTCACTGGTGGACCTAAACATAGGGAGTAGCAAAACCCTTGTTCTCAGAGGAATCTCTTATCTGAATTCTTGCCAACCTTCCTTTTAGATGGGTAGAATAATTAAGAAAATTTGGAAATATTTAATTTCACTCTGTCAATATCTCTTCGATTGGATTTAAGCAGAAATTCCTTTCTTGTGGGTCACAAAATCAAAGGAGCCTCCAACAAACAGCTGTGCTTTGTGAAGTCCAGAAGTGGAAGCAGAATAAGAATCCCCAGTATTTTAAACCTACAAGGCAGGGTGTCCCTAATGCCCAGATTTTGCCATTTCTTTCCTGTAATAATGCCTTGTAATTTTTTTTTTCTTTTTTTGTCTTTTTTCGTGTCCGGCAACGGATCGCAACCCTCAGTGTCGCGCCCGTACCGGACCG
>NW_007728431.1:299302-300563 GCF_000696425.1 Galeopterus variegatus | reverse complement strand
GGGATAGGTTCTGCTTGTTTATTGGTTTGTTTACATGTTAGGAATATAAGTTTGATTTTCAGGACACAACCTGAGAGGGAAGAGGTGAGTCAGAGAGATAGGGATGGACAGAGGAGATGAGGAAGGTGTCAGGGCAGTGCAAGATGTGTCCCTGTCCCCAGATCTGAAATAAAGTCATGGAGAGTTTCTAAAGGCTTCCAGAGACATGTGTTTTGCAGACAAAACTGCAGGAGGGACTGAGTATAAGCTTAGGATCAACATGGTGTGGGATAGAGGAGGAAGGGAGCTTTGAATTTCACACTATCCTGTTTTATTTATTTTCTCCAATTTTATAAGCCATCAGCTCTCATATGGGATGAAGGTGACCACATGGAAGGAACATATTTACAGTCAGACCTGGACTTAAAATACAGCCCCGGCACTCCCTGACCATGTCATTTTTTGCAAAACAACAAAAGTTCTCTGATGAACAGCTTCCCAAACTGAAATGGAGCCCTAAAGATACCAATGGTGTCCTGAGAGTATAACCAGATGATGCCCCATGAAATATATATGCAAATGTCTGTATGTATTTGTATACTTGTATATTTCTGTGTGTGTGTGTATATATGTGTGTGCATATATATATGTATGTATATATATATATGTGTGTGTGTATAGATATGTATGTATATATATATGTGTGTGTGTATAGATATATGTGTTTGTGTATATATATATATGTGTGTGTGTGTGTATAGATATATGTGTGTGTGTGTATATATGTATGTATATATATGTGTGTGTATAGATATATATGTGTGTGTGTATAGATATATGTGTGTGTGTATAGATATATGTGTGTGTATATATATATGTATGTGTGTGTATAGATATATGTGTGTGTGTGTATATATATGTGTGTGTGTATAGATATATGTGTGTGTGTGTATATATATGTGTGTGTGTGTATAGATATATGTGTGTGTGTGTATAGATATGTGTGTGTGTGTGTATAGATATGTGTGTGTGTGTGTGTGTATATGTGTGTGTGTATAGATATATGTGTGTGTGTGTGTATATATATGTGTGTGTGTGTGTGTGTGTATAGATATATGTGTGTGTGTGTGTGTATATATATAAAAGTGTACCCAGGGCCCTTTTTATGCACTCTCGAATATCTTAGAATAAAGATTTTTGTTTATTGCAGGGGTTTGTTTGCCATCTACTGTCAGCTTTTTGAAAGAGCAACTTATTTGTTTCTCAATTCTGGATGTTTTTT
>NW_007728431.1:296516-297957 GCF_000696425.1 Galeopterus variegatus | reverse complement strand
AAAAAAAAATACATAAAAATTGTCAACAAAACCAGAGAGAAATATACAAAATTTTACTGAATGAAAAATTTTAAAAGGTCCAATAAATGGAAGATTATATCATGCTCATAAGTGGGAAGAATTAATATTGTAAATATGATCATTCTCCCCAAATTTGCTCAATACATTCACTGTCAAATCCAAGGAGATTGCTATTGAAATTTAAAAGACGTTTCTGACATATATGCGGACATTCAAAAAGTCAAACATAGCCAGGATAATCTTGCATTCGATCAAAACTGGAGGGCTAACACGATTCAATGTCAAAGTCTACAACAAGTAACGGGGACTAAAATAGTACTGTGTTGATTGAGGGTAGACAAATGAGCCTGCACAATTAGAGAATACAGAAACTGATCCCCACAGAAGTAGTCATCAGATTAACAGTAGAAGTGTTACTGCAATATAACAGTAAAACTTAAATGAATTAGCCATACTGAATCATTGAGTATCCATATTACCTTAAAATGGAACTTTTTAATTTCCTGAGGATCTTTCATACTGTTTTTCCTAGTGGATGCTTCATTTTACATTACCACTAAGAGTTTATAATGGCTCCAGTTTCTTCACACCCGAGCAATTCTTATTTTATTTTATTTTATTTTTTTGATTGGTAAGGGGATCACTACCCTTGGCCTGGGGCATGGTGTCGTCTGCACCACGCTCAGCCAGTGAGCGCATCAGCCATCCCTATATAGGATCCGAACCCGCAGCCTCGGCGCTACCAGTGCCGCACTCTCCCGAGTGAGCCACAGGGCCAGCCCTTACTTTTATTTTTAATTTTTAAATATCATAACCATTCTAACAGCCATGAGGGAAGACCTTATTGTGGTTTTGATCTGCATTTCCCTGATGGTTAGTTATCTGACAATCTTACTTCTGGGTTACACCCAAAATAATTCAAATCAGGATCTCAAAGTGATATTTGTACCGTCATGCTTACTGCAGCATTATTCACAACCTGAATACATCCCTCATCTCCCAAGAGAATAAGATCCTGCTCCAACCAGGATGACAAAACCCTGAATGTACTTTTAAAGCTCCCATCATCAGACTGAGCTATGACCAGGGGCTCAGACAGGACCAGCTCCTCCCTATTCTCCCAGTGGTACAATTGCTTTTAGTCAGCAGAGCAGTAGGTGCAGAATACAATACACACTCGTGAACTCAATCCTGAGCGGTCACGAACGTGCCTCACAAGACACAGTGGGGACATTAAGGACTCCCAGCTTGCTCTTGTGGTCGCAGCCTGTGTCCACATCTCTGGGTCTGGCACAGATTCACTCTCACAATCAACACCATGGAGGCTGAGAATACTTTCGTTAGCAGGATGAAGTTTTCCTCTCACAGTGACACAAACCTGAACACAAGTTCTCCATGTCATTTTCAGTGTTTTCCTCAA
>NW_007728431.1:292754-295934 GCF_000696425.1 Galeopterus variegatus | reverse complement strand
GGAGCGCTGCTGCGCTCCCAGCGCCGCACTCTCCCGAGTGCGCCACGGGCTCGGCCCTTCTCTTTATTTTTAGCCTTCAGCTGACTTTCCTCTTTCCAGGCTGGAGTCCTTCACTCACAGAGATCATCTATCAATAAATGTATTTTCTCCCATTATGTGAGATTCATAGGGTTGATAAAATGAGGAACAAACAAAAACAAAACAACAGAAACACAAAAAACATCTGCTTATTCAAAGTCCTTCTAGTCTATATGAGGAGTTAAAACAGTGATGAAGAAAAGTTAATTTAGAGGAGAAATAGATTCTAGTGACCAAATCCTTTTGCAAGAAGAGCTCATCCAGAAGCCCAAGATCCTAAAGACAGAAGCACTGCACAGAGAGAGGCTTAATTTCTCAAATGTTCTGTTCTCCCACAGAAGTTTCATTCCACATTCTCCAGCTCCCCAACTTTCATTCTTATTTGTCTTCCTAGTTTGTGTCTTCAGCCAGTTCTTCCTTACCTGACCCAACTTATCCATCTCCTCAGCACATCCTTTCCTCTAAATCACTGTGTGATTTTGTTTTTCATTATATTTAATAGATGTATCAAATTGCTAAGAATTCATATCTTTACAATACTGAGAATTTCAATCTTTGAACATAAAGTGGACTTTCACTGATAACTTAGAACAATATTCTGGAGATATCAGTGTATTCTGTTATTCTTTTCTAGTTGCTTTGATGCTGTTATAGATGACGTGTTTCACATGGTAATTTTCATCATTTGTTGCAAATATGTAAAAATCAAATTAATTTTTGTGTATTAATGATAAATGCAGGGCCGGCCCGGTGGAGCACTGGATAGTGCGCCGCTTGGGAAGCGCGGCGGCGCTCCCGCCCGAGGGTTCGGATCCCACATACGGACCGGTTCCCACTCACTGGCTGAGCGAGGCGCGGGAGCGGCACTGGGGGTTGCAGTCCCGTTGCCGGTCCCCGGTCCGGTACGGGGGCAACACTGAGGGTTGCGATCCGTTGCCGGACACGGAAAAAGACAAAAAAAAAAATGATAAATGCAATGATTTTCCATTTCTCTAGTTAATTCTAATGGTTTCTCTGTAGATTATTTTGAGCTTTCTTGGCACATGGTCCTCTCATTCATGAATTATCATACTTTTCATTCTTCCTTTCCAATCCTGGTTCTTTGCTGTGGATGTTGTTGACTTATTGCACTGTCCAGCACCTTTATAGGCTTCCATTCATGTGAGTCTGATCTGATACCAATGACTGTGAAAATGGTGAATCTGGATATGGATCTCAGTCAAAAAATGTCTAAGAATGAGATCTCACATATTTCCAGGAGTTACTTTTGAATATCTCAAATATTTTAAGCAGAGCAGATGCTAATCTGAGCAACCACCACAGGAACTGCCTAGTGATGAAGAAGCTGGTATGTGCAGAAACTGCTGATGGTCTCCCAGAGGTTTTTGTTTTGTGGTGAATCACAGTGGAACACCCGCTATTATACCGCTGACAGTGATGAAATGCAAAATCTTCAGGCTCCGGGCTGCTGATGGTGACTGTAAAGTCTGTCTCAGACACACAGCCATTGAACTGGGCTTGGATGCTGGTGGCCCTGATTTATGCTCCATAGATAAGAAGCCTGGGAGCCTGCCCAGGTTTCTTCTGGTTCCGGGCTAAGGAGCTGCCAATCCCATGGCTCTGCAGGTTAGAGTGGCTCTTTCCTCTAGAGACAAGGACACTGAGGTTGGAGTCTGCATAATCACGAGTTCTCCAGTGGTATCTGAGATTAGAGATGAAACAGAAGTCACCCTTGAAATCTAGTTAACAGTGGAACCAGACTGATGATCTACATTGAGCTTTTATTGCTGTGCTTGCTGATTAGAGGTGCCAGGTCACAGAAACCTAAGAACACCAAGAGAGTTTTCACTGGCATGCAGAACCATCCTATGTTCCTTTCACCTGGGAGCCAGAGGAACAGTAGGCATAGAAACCAAGCTGGGGCAGCCATGGCTCACTCTGGGTCCTAACTGAAGGAGATCATCCCCAGAGCTCTGAGCTGGGCATTGCTATGGGCTCTGGACAGTAAGAAGGGCTGGGAGGGACATGCAAAGCAGCTGGGGTGGGATGAGCTGGACTTCCAGTTGTAGAGTGACCTGCCTCCTCTTCTCTGCACTTTAGCAGCCCATGCCTAAGTAGTCAGGTCAGAAATCTCTGTTTTCTCAGCCTGAGAGTAGAATTTCTCCCCTGTAGTCACAGAACTTAATCCATGTGTTCTCCTGCCTCTTCCATCTCCTAGATCCAGGCAGCTGGTGTTTGACACAAGTTTGTTGGAAAGAAAGTAGAATCCTGAGGTCCTATTTCTCTCTTTCCATGCAAACGTGCTTTGTCATCTTCCTATGTCCATGATTGTATCAGGTTAGAATGAAGCGTTGATCAGAACTTTATTGTCCAAATATGCCTTTCTCTCTGCTCCAAATATGACATTTCCTGAGGGCCTGGAAGCTACCTCATTTTATCCTCAGCAAACTTAACAGCATAGTCAGCACCCTGACTTGCCAGCTTTCCATCACAATGAGAGAATCTTTCCTGATGATAGACAGTACAGGGTATTGGGGGAAGGGAGACCAGTGCTGGGAGTTGCCCAAGCCTGCTCCTTCGGTCTTTCTAAATGTTTTTATCCATGAAATTCATGGTAATAAGTGTCTTTCTGTTTACCAGCCAGAATGGCTTCTCTCACATCCACGTGATTCAGAACAAATGACAGAACAAATAAAGAAGAATGAATGGACTCGTTCCTGCACTTCTCCACTCTGCAGCTGACCAACAGGCTGTAGTTGCTACTTACATCTCCTCGTCTCCACATGCATCTGATGTTCCCTTTGCCTCACCAGCATTCCTAGTGCATGTGATGCTCACCTGACTGTGTCACCTAAAGCTTCATTCTGGTGTCTGTGGAAGTATCATATTAGATTTTATCTGTGAAAATGGCAGTAAACTGAGATGCTTCAGAAGATCCTCTAGGTTCCACATATTCTCTAATTCTTCTCTAAAATATATGGAAGCAATACTATTTTCCCTTGACGTCAGGTCAGTGCACACCACAACTCCATTTTTTTAACACTATATTCAATATCATAGTGATGTCTAAATGGACACATATTTATCATTTCTTCCTATTTA
>NW_007728431.1:290110-292002 GCF_000696425.1 Galeopterus variegatus | reverse complement strand
TGTCAACCTTTTGGATTAAGAACTTTCAAACAGAACACCATACACATGAGAGAATAGAAACGGAAAATATCAGGCTGTTTTGTGGCATAATAAACAGTGATGAGTTTATCCCTTGTTTTCCAGAGACAAATTTTATGTCTATGGGGGTAAGAGCACCATACACGGTGAGTTTTCCAGAAGCTGCACCACATCTGCTGTGACAGCAACTCAACAACATAAGGGCTTGAGTGTCATCACTGCCTGACTTATAGTGTGGCCCTATTTTTATAAGGACATCTGCATCTGTGTACATAATAAGTTCATGAACATACACTTTTTGCCTCACTTACTTTTTGCTATATTAACTAACTTGGTCTAATGTGATGAAATGTAAGAATTTCTCAACTCTAATTAAAAACACTTAGAAAACTCTAAAACCGTATTTCTGTAAGAAACATGGCTGACAAGAAAGGCAGAGGCACATACATGAGAACGATCATTGTCTCTACATGTTGGATGAGGCCATCGAAGTCAACAGAACACCAATTGTTAGTCTGATCCCTGATGAGTGGTACAATATTAGGGGCTCAGGAGTGATCATTCTTCTTGGCACAGTGGGTGCTCAGAAGTGCCAGTGGACATGGGGGCCTGGGTTAGTTGAAATGTATCCTCTTAAGCCCATGCATGATCATCCATGACACTGGTTCGTGAGACTCATGGGAAAGCTGAGAAAGGAGACTGGCTGAAGTCTATGCAGTGGATCGTCTTAGTTATTCAGAGGACCTTGCTCAGTAATGGTCTACAGGTGAGTATTCATTTGAAAAGCTATTATTTTCAATCTTGGCCCACTTTTAGAAGGTCCTGTCATAACTCTTCAAAACAACCGTGTCTCTAATCCCTCAGGCATGTTTCTTCTAAGGTTTTATAATATGTCAAAATCAATAGTCAGTACCATTGAATTATCTATTTCTCCTTGCAAAGTGGCCATCAGATGTAACCATTGGAATTTACCCNACATTTCCTGAGGGCCTGGAAGCTACCTCATTTTATCCTCAGCAAATTTAACAGCATAGTCTGCACCCTGACTTGCCAGCTTTCCATCACAATGAGAGAATCTTTCCTGATGATAGACAGTACAGGGTATTAGGGGAAGGGAGACCAGTGCTGGGAGTTGCCCGAGCCTGCTCCTTCGGTCTTTCTAAATGTTTTTATCCATGAAATTCATGGTAATAAGTGTCTTTCTGTTTACCAGCCAAAATGGCTTCTCTCACATCCACGTGATTCAGAACAAATGACAGAACAAATAAAGAAGAATGAATGGACTCGTTCCTGCACTTCTCCACTCTGCAGCTGACCAACAGGCTGTAGTTGCTACTTACGTCTCCTCGTCTCCATGTGCATCTCATGTTCCCTTTGCCTCACCAGCATTCCTAGTGCATGTGATGCTCACCTGACTGTGTCACCTAAAGCTTCATTCTGGTGTCTGCGGAAGTATTGTATTAGATTTTATCTGTGAAAATGGCAGTAAACTGAGATGCTTCAGAAGATCCTCTAGGTTTCACATATTCTCTAATTCTTCTCTAAAATATATGGAAGCAATACTATTTTCCCTTGACGTCAGGTCAGTGCACACCACAACTCCATTTTTTTAACACTATATTCAATATCATAGTGATGTCTAAATGGACACATATTTATCATTTCTTCCTATTTAATGGAACCATTACATTTAATGACCAAGTTAATGATTATTGCCATGTCAACCTTTTGGATTAAGAACTTTCAAACAGAACACCATACACATGAGAGAATAGAAACGGAAAATATCAGGCTGTTTTGTGGCATAATAAACAGTGAAGAGTTCATCCCTTGTTTCCCAGAGACAAATTTTCTGTCTATGGGGGTAAGAGCAC
>NW_007728431.1:287955-289464 GCF_000696425.1 Galeopterus variegatus | reverse complement strand
TAGGTGGCCCACCACAGCTACCACCATAGCCACTACCACTGCAAGGGTGACAGGAAGCAGAGACATTCTGATTTCAAAGTCAGTCTTTTCAAATAACTCAGGCAGACTTCCCCCCAAAAGGAAAATTATTATTAAAAGCAGAAGAAAATAGAAGAGAGCTAGCAATTAACCTTAAGTGCACAAGCATTCAAATCATGGGTGTTCTGTAATGAGAGGAGAAAGGAAAACATTGACAATGTTTAGGTTTAGGGAAAACATGGATCTTCAGTTCCAGGAGGCTCAAATATCCCCAACCAAATTAAACCGACAAAGGTCCTCTCCAAGCAACATCATAGACAAAGTAGCAAAACTCAAAGACAAAGAGAGAATACTAAAAACAACAAGAGAAAAGCATCAGGTCAACCATAAGGGAGTTCCCTTCGGACTAACAGCAGACTTCTCAGTAGAAGCTCTATGGGCCAGAAGAGAAAGAGATGATATGTTCAAAATACTAAAGGAAAAAACTACCATCCAAGGATACTATAACCAGCAAAACTATCCTTCAGAAATGAAGGACAAATAGTGGGTTTCCAAGACAAACAAAAACAGAGTTTGCCAAGACATGACCAACCTTACAACAAATCCTCAAGGGAGTCCTGCATCTGGAATCCAAAAAAGGTTAAGCATTACCATGAATACACAAGAAAGAACAAAACTTACTGGTAGGAAAAAAATTCAAAAGAGGAAGAGGAAGAAACTATATCTCACCACCTCAAAAAACAACAAACATCAAAGACAGACAATAAAAGGAGAAGAAATGAATATAAGGTATATAAACATCCAAATGGAAATTGATAAAATGCCAGGAGTAAGACAATACCTTTCAACATCATTGAAAAGATGTAGATTGACTGACTGAATTAAAAAGTTAGATTCACCTATATGCTGTCTACAAGAGATTCAACTTACCTGTAAAGACACACAAAGACTAATAATGAAGGTATGGCTAAAGACATGCCATGCAAATGGAAATAAAAAATGAGCAGGAATACCTGATTTTATATCAGATAAAATAGACTTTAAGGGCCGGCCCGGTGGTGCACTGGAGAGTGCGCCGCTTGGGAGTGCGGTGGCGCTCCCGCCGAGGGTTCGGATCCCATGTGGAGACCAGTTCCCGGTCACTGGCTGAGCGCGGTGCAAGCGCGACACCGAGGGTCGCGATCCCGTTGCCAGTCCCTGGTACAGGCGCGACACCGAGGGTCGCAATCCCATTACCGGTTAGTAGAAAAGACAAAAAGGAAAAAAAAATAGACTTTAAGCCAAAAAGCATTAAAAGAGACAAGGTCATTATACAATGATAAATGGATCTATCCAACAATAAGACATAAGAATCACAAATATATATGTACCCAACACTGCAACAGCCATATATATATATATATAAAAAAAAAACACTATGAGACCAAAACAAAGAGATAGACCCCGATATGATAATATTAGAAACCCTCTCTCAGAATTGGACAGACATCT
>NW_007728431.1:283711-287810 GCF_000696425.1 Galeopterus variegatus | reverse complement strand
GAGGGTTCAGATCCCATGTGGAGAGCGGTTCCCGCTCACTGGCTGAGCGCGGTGCGGGCGCGACACCGAGGGTTGTGATCTCGTTGCTGGTCCCCGGTACGGGCACGACACCGAGGGTTGCAATCCCATTACCGGTCAGTAAAAAAGACAAAAAGGAAAAAAAAAACAGACTTTAAGCCAAAAAGCATTAAAAGAGACAAGGTCATTATACAATGATAAATGGATCTATCCAACAATGAGACATAAGAATCACAAATATATATGTACCCAACACTGCAACAGCCATATATATATAAAAAAAAAAAAAACACTATGAGACCAAAGAAAGAGATAGACCCCGATATGATAATATTAGAAACCCTCTCTCAGAATTGGACAGACATCTAGGCAATAAACAGAGCAACACAAGATTAAAACTATACTTCAGACTCACTGGACTGGGAGAATATCTACAGAAGATTTCATCCAACAACAACAGAATATACATTCTTCTCATCAGCACATGGAACATTATTCAAGATAGACTGCATATTAACTCACAAATCAAGTCTCAACACATTTTAAAAAATTGAAATCATTTCAAGTATGTTTTCAGACTAAAACAGATTAAAACTCGAAACTAATAACAAGTGAAACTCTGGAAACTATAGAAATACACAGAAATTAAACAATATGCTCCTAAAAGACCTATGGATCCAAGAAGAAATGAAACAAAAAAATCAAAAAAAATATATATTGAAACCAATGAAAATAAAGACACATCATACCAAAACCTGTGGAATACTGCAAAAGCAGTACTAAGGGGCAAGTTTATTGCAATAAATGCTTCCATCAAAAATACAAAGATTTTAAATAGTCTAAGACTACATCTCAAAAACTAGAAAAACAAGAATAATCCAGTCCCAAAATTAGTAGATAGAAAGAAATAATTAAGATTAGAATAGAACTAAATGAAGTAGAAACCCCAAAATGATACAAAAGATCAGTGAAGCAAAAAGTTGATTTTTTGAGAAGATAAACAAAATAGACAAGCATTAGCTAGGGTAACTAACAAAAGAAGAGAGAAGACCCAAATAACAAAAATCAGAAATAAAAAAGGAGACAAAACTATCAACAGCACTGCAACACACACACACACACACACACACACACACACACAAAAAAAAAAAAACAGTAAAGAATATTGCAAACAGCTATACACCAACAAATTTGAAAACCTGGAGGAAACGGATAAACTTCTGGACACATATAAACTACCAAGACTGAACCAAGATAGAATAGAAAACATGAACAGACTAATAACAAGCAAAGAGATTGAAGCAGTAATAAGCAATCTTTCAACAAAGAAAAGCCCAGGTCTGGATGACTTTACGGCTGAATTCTATCAAACTTTTAATGACGAGTTATTATTCAAAAAAATCCTCAAATTATTCCAAAAAATCAAAACAGAAACTACTCTCCCAGACTTACTCTATGAGGCTAGCATAACTCTGATACCCAAACTAGATAAAGACATAACAAAAAAGAAAATTACAGGCCAATATCCTTGATGAACATAGATGCAAAAATCCGCAACAAAATATTAATGACCAGAATACAGCAACACGTTAAAAAATTATACACCATGATCAAGTGGTATTCATCCAGGGATGCAAGGATGGTTCAAAAAACAAAAGTCAATTAATGTGATAAATCACATCAACAAACTCAAGGACAAAGACCCATGTTGGAGATGGGTACCCAAGGAGAGATGGTATAGAATTAATGAGTAAACACATTTATGGGATCAGGAGGGATTTTCTCAAGCTGCTGGCCTGAGAAAAAAACCCTTAGTTTATTTCAGGTTCTTTTTATAAGCCAGTAAAATAATGTATTATACTGATTAAGCCAGTTATGTCTGGTACAATGCTATTTATAGAACATTTTCTGTTGCCATGGCACTTTGAAAGTTCAGGGCTAACTTCTTATCAGCAAAGTAAAAGCATAAATTCCTCCTTTACAAAGTTCTCAGGATCCCAGGTTAATTCAAAGTTCAGATCTCAAGAGGGAGGAGGGGGAGACAGGCAGATAGGCAGCTAGCTCTTGCTGGCACAATTCCCAGACAGCAAGGAAGATGTCACCTTGCTGCCTAGTGCCTTACAGATCCATATGATTATCTCAATAGATGCTGAAAAGCATTTGACCAAATTCAATTTCCCTTCATGATAAAGACTCTCAACAAGCTAGGTGTAGAAGGAAAGTATCTCAACATAATAAAAGCCATCTGTGACAAGCCCACTGCTGGTATGATTCTCAAAGGGGAAAAACAGAGCTTTTCCCTCATGAACAGGAGCAAGACAAGGATGTTCACTCTCACCACTTTTATTTAACATAGTACTGGAGATAGTAGTCAGATCAATCAGGTGAGAGTAAGAAATAAAGGAAACCCAGATTGGAAAAGATGAAGTCAAACTTTCTCTACTTGCAGATGATATGATACTATACATAGTAAAACTAAAAGACTCTGTCAAAAAACTCCTAGAGCTGGTTAACAACTTCAGTAATGTTGCAGGATACAAAATAAATGCCCCCAAATCAATTGTATTTATATTCTCAAATAATGAACTAACAGAAAGATAAATAAAGAAAACAAGCCCATTTATAATTCTCTTGAAAAAAATAAAATACCTAGGGATCAATTTAACCAAGGAGGTGAAAGATCTCTATAATGAGAACTACAAACCACTTCTGAAAGAAATTAAAGAAGACACAAAAAGATGGAAAGATATTCCATGCTCTTGGATTGGAAGAATTAACACTGTGAAAATGTCTATATGACCCAGTGCAATCTACAGATTCAATGCAATCGCCACCAAGATACCAATGATTTTCTTCACAGAAATGGAAACAGTCTTATCTTTCATATGGAGCAACAGAAGACCATGAATAGTCAAAGGAATCCCAAGCAAATAATAATAATAATAAAGCTGGAGGCATAATACTACCTGACTTCAAATTATACTACAAAGCTATAGTAACCAAAACAGCATGGTACTGGCATAAAAATAGACACTCAGACCAATGGAGCAGAATAGAGAATCCAGAAATCACCCCTCAGGCTTACAGCCATCTGATATTTGACAAAGGCAACAAAAACCTACATTGGGGAAAAGACTGCCTTTTCAGTAAGTAGTGCTGGGAAACTTGGACATCCATATGCAGAAGAATGAAACTAGACATGCACCTCTCACCATCTACTAAAATCAGCCAAAAATGGATTAAAGACTTAAGTATAAGACCTGAAACTGTAAAATTACTATGGGAAAACATAGGTGAAAAACTTCAGGAACTAGGTCTGGGCACAGACTTTATGAACACGAGCCTGAAAGCACAAGCAATAAAAGAAAAAATAAACAAATGGGACTATATTGAATTCAAAAGCTTCTGCACAGCAAAGGAAACAATCAACAAAGTGAAACAACAACCTACAGAGTGGGAGAAAAATTTTGCTAACTATGCATATGACAAGGGGTTAATATCCATAACATGCAAGGAACTCAGGCCATTACACCGTAAAAAAAAAACAAAACCAAATAGCCCAATTAAAAAACAGGCAAAGAAGCTGAATAGACTTTTTTCAAAGGAAGACATACAAATGACCAACAGGTACATGAAAAAATGCTAGTCATCAGGGAAATGCAAATTAAAACCACTTTGAGACACCACCTCATCCCAGTTAGACTGGCTATAATGAAAAAGAGAGTGAATAGCAAGTGCTGGCAAGGATGTGGAGAGAAGGGAATGCTCCTGCACTGTTGGTGCGACTGTAAATTAGAACAATCACTATGGAAAACAGTATGGAGGTTTCTCAAACAACTACAGATAGATCTTCCATATGATCCAGCAGTCCCACTTCTGGGTATACACCCAAAGGAATGGAAATCATCATGTCATACCTGCATCCCCATGTTCATGGCAGCTCTGTTTTACAATAGCCAAGATATGGACCCAACCTAAATGTCCATCAGTGGATGATTGGATAAGGAAACTGGTATACATATACCATGGAATACAACTCTGCTATAAAAAAGAATGAAATTCTCCCATTTGCAACAACATT
>NW_007728431.1:277387-283241 GCF_000696425.1 Galeopterus variegatus | reverse complement strand
GACCACAGTGGTGCATTGCACTTGCAGAGGGAGAGAACATTCCTTGGGATACAAAGTGGAGGGGGGGGAAGGGGGAGAGGAGGGAGGTTGGGGATAATTGGGTGGGGTACATGGGGTACAATTGCAATTTGTGGTAATGGGCATGATGCCAATATGGATCTGGGCTTCATTTCTTGGGCACGAGGATTGACAGTCATCTTTGTATCTCATGAATATTCATAACCAATAAAAAATAAAATAAAATAAAATGCTTTCCAAAATATTGCTGAGTCTGGCATTACCATACTATAATTTAACATAAAAATGTTAACTTTCAGTAAGGATATACTAGGTCATAGAGAAGATCTCAAAAATTGCAACATATGCAGAAGAAACTAAATGAGTTTCAAAATTATATTAATGATGACACCAGAGAGCTATGTAAGACGTGAAGACCTGATGGCCTAAAATTTCTGAGAAGAAATACATCATTGTAGGTGAGCTGATGTCCTCCTGTCATTTTGTACTTTAGTGAAATTTGCTAACTTTGAGAGTGTAGAGAGTTTACACAGCAATCACGCTGAATGAGTATAATTGATGACTGAATGCAGAGTTTTCATTCAGNGGAATACAACTCTGCTATAAAAAAGAATGAAATTCTCCCATTTGCAACAACATTGATGAGGCTGGAGAAACATGTTGAGTGAAATAAGCAAAACACAGAGGGATAAATACCGTATGTACTCACTCATAAGTGGGAGCTAAGAGAGAAAGAAGGAAGGAAAGAAAGACCACAGTAGTGCATTGCACTTGCAGAGGGAGAGAACATACCTTGGGATACAAAGTGGACTCCTGGGGAAAGGGGGAGGGGAGGGAGGTTGGGGATAATTGGGTGGGGGACATGGGGTACAATTGCAATTTGTGGTAATGGGCATGCTGCCAATATGGATCTGGCCTTCACTTCTTGGGCACAAGGATTGACAGTCAGCTTTTTATCTCATGAATATTCATAACCAATAAAAAATAAAATAAAATAAAATGCTTTACAAAATAATGCTGAGGCTGGCATTACCATACTATAATTTAATATAAAAATGTTAACTTTCAGTAAGGATATACTAGGTCATAGAGAAGATCTCAAAAATTGCAACATATGCAGAAGAAACTGAATAAGTTTAAAAATTATATTTATGATGACACCAGAGAGCTATGTAAGCCATGAAGACCTGATGGCCTAAAATTTCTGAGAAGAAATACATCATTGTAGGTGAGCTGATGTCCTCTTGTCATTGTGTACTTTAGTGAAATTTGTTAATTTGAGAGTGTAGAGATTTTACACAGCAATCATGCTGAATGAGTATAATTGATGACTGAATGCAGGCGATACTGGGAAAATTAGGAAGAGTTTTCATTCAGCTTTCTCATCTGTCATGTCTGGTTGCTCAGAGGATACTTGAACCCCTTCTGTTCTCCTGCTGGTTCTGCCATGCCAAGGCTGTTGCAGCTAATGGGGTCTTACGTGTGGTGCCTGAGTTGTGTCCAATGTGCTCACAGACTAAAGCCCTCGGCTGCAAGCTATTTCCCCGAGTTCTCCAACATCTAGCTCTATGGTACCTGCTCTCCAGACAAACAACACATGTGGGCAGCTGGGACAGGACAAGCAGAGAGGTTTGTGTTCAGAGCTGTACCACTGTGGGAGGACTGTGTGTATCTTGCTGACAGTAATAAACCCCAAGATCCTCAGCCTCCACCCTGCTGATCTTCAGTGTGAAATCTGTCCCTGACCCGCTGCCACTGAACCTGTCTGGGACCCCAGAGGCCCGGTTAGAAACCAAATAGAGCAGGAGCTGTGGAGCCTGGCCCGGCTTCTGCAGGTACCAACTGAAATAGGTGTTTCCATTACTATGTAGGAGGCTCTGACTGGCCTTGCAGGAGATGGAGGCCGACTCTCCAGGGGTGACAGGTAGGGAGAGGGGAGTCTGGGTCAACACAACATCTCCACTGGATTCTGAAATAATAAGAGGTTATAAAAATATTAAGAGCCATTTTCATGATTGCCCAGTACACAGCTCCTAGTTACTTCTGGAATCTTCCTCACTCTCATGGATTTAAACCTCCCATGCTGCATCTGGAGGACAAGACGTATGCATCTCACATGTGCACAGATAATTCATGGGAAGCAGTGGGGCCCCAGAGCTCACCCTCCCACCCAGTTCTCCTCCCTCATCTCCTTCTGCCCTTACCAGGGATCCAAAGCATCAGCAGCCCCAGGAGCTGAGCAAGGAAACTCATTTTGAGAAGTCGAACTGAGGAGCCCTGATGAGTCAAGGTTAGAGCCGAGCTTTTATCTCAGATTTGCAGGGGAAGGTCCTCCCTAGGGGACAATATGCAAATCCCCTGGTGGGTGCAGTAGTGTGGAAAGAGCCAAAGGGAGGTGTAAAGAGCCAAGGGGCAGTTGGGGGCCTCACTTGTGAGCAAAGTGACATAAAATATCTCTTGGAGGGGAACAAATAAGATTCAGTCCCACTTCCCTATAGTTGGAAAAAAGGATGTAATTCATAGTTTGGGGGTTTATTAGGGACACAATGTGTTTGAGCAGCCATTTTCAGATCATGTCTAGGCTTAATCTTTGAGGGGTGAATGAATAGTCACCCTACATATTTCCCTCCCAGCTAATCTAGAGAAGAACAGAGACTCCACCCAACAAGTGCTGATTGTACAAAATAGCTGTTGTAATGATGAATATGCTAACTATTCTGATTTGATCATCACGTGTTGTACACAATTTCTGATAGTCAACTCTGTACCCCACAAGGATATATAATCAATTATGTTGCAACAAAACAAAACAAAACAGAACAAACAAATACTGATCTGCAGAGTCCCTCCAAATAAAAAGTGGTCTTGATCCAAACCAAGAATTGTCTGGTATCTACTGCTCCCGGGATAACTGCCTGAGAAACTGCCTTCCCTGGGACCCAGTGAGTTCAACTCCATAAGAGCGCTCTGTCAAAGGGCCTGACCAGGACAAAGAAATGTGTCTCCTGCATGGAGAGCTAAGAGCCCAGTTTAAGTAAGAGGAAAGGGGAGAGATTTGTATGTCTCAGGCAGGGAACATAACATTTCTTGTGACCAATTATTTTAATCTGGTATATATCCCATCAAAATGACCTTCCATACAATGGACAAATCACAGGGAGTCGCTGACAGAGAAACTTTCAAGTATAATTGTATAGAATTTTAAAAAGGTAAAACTCTATATTATGTTTTTCTGAGTGATATTCAGAAAAACTCTTCCCTTACAGAGTTTTCCTTGTCATGTAGAACCAGGTCTTCTCAGAGTCCCAGTTTCTTATTATTTGCTCTGTGTGAAAACCCAAGTCTCTCCTCTGGCCTGTGTGTGGAACAGTCACAGCCACAAGTCCACAGTTCAAAGCAAATTCCATCTGTGAGAAGACCAAGAACTGGAGCTGCTGTTTTAATGTCTCAGGGTAACCTGTACCTTTGACAAATGTTTTCCTGGGCTTTTACTTAAAGATGGTCACAGCTCAGGAATGTCAGTCTACCACATCACTAGTGATTTAAATATGAAAGCAACCTCATTATTATTCAGTTATCCTTGATGCCCTTAATATTGAATGAACTAGCTTCTAAAAAATAGTGCCTATTTCAAATCACTTCAAAAGAACCGGAACTGTCCAAAAAAAAAAAAATTATTGAGCAATTGACAGAATAGTCTGTTGTACTGTGCAATGATGGGAAATTTAACAAAAAGGCATATTTAACTCCCAAAGAGCACAATCACACAAATACAGTTCTAGGTATGATTCTACAAGAAAGCTTTGTCTGAATAGCTTCTGGGAAATCTACCAAAACATGATTTTTTAATAAGGTTGGAGGAAATAATTGAATAAAAATTATACTCACCTTTAAAGGTTGAACTCCCTGATGAGAATCCAGGTTTCTGGACAAATCATGGCGAGGAGGTAGGATTAGAATAAAGACCTCTAATTCCTTATTTTAAATTTTATTTACCCTCTTCTGTCTCTACACTTTGTAAGTTTCATGTTTTCTACTTTTTTCTTATGATACTAACCAGTTCAGTTCTAATTCTTAGACTTGAAAACATCAGAGTCAGAAACATCAAAATCTGAAAAGAAGCCAAATAAAAGTAAAGACAGAAAACAAACACAAACTAAGAGAGAAAGCTCTGATACCTCTTAAAACTGACTTTAAAGGATTATTCTGAAATGATGTTAAATTATTCATCACCTTTAACCACTATCCAATATGGAAACTTGAGTGTAAGAAAATGAGTAATACTAAAAAATATGTCATGCTTTCTTTACTGCAAGTTAATCCTTGAAAATGTTATTGTTACATAGTATTTTTTTAAGATGCTTGAATTAGAGGGTATTGCTATTTCCTGAGCGAATGAATGATAGATGTTTAAAAGTTTGCCATTGTGATCGATTCTCTTATTCCATTATCTGTTGCCTTTACACATCCAGAAAATCTAAACTTCTTTTAAAAATCTGGTCATAAAAAGTCTTTAAAATATTGCTATACAATCTATATGCTGACAGTAAAAATTTCTAAACAAAATTCCTCTTTCCTATATGTGAACAAATTAAGCCTAGGCTTCACTAATAGAAGCCAAAGCAGGTCACTCCACCCTGGATCCGGATAATAAAAGGAAGGTTGTAAGACGAACCTCCATTTGCGTGCAAGTGGGAGCAGCACATCCCTGTGAGTCTCTAATCTCAAAGAGGTCAAACGAATTAGGAAGGACGTGGACAGGTGGGTTTTATTACAATTTTGCCTCCTTTGCCTGATGCTGTTAGTTTGGGGCCCATAAAATAAGAAGGAGGTGTATTGATTGTGTGACTTGAGAAAAAGTCTTGGAAGCGAAATTGTCTGTGTCCGTTATGCTGGAGTCAGTGTCTGTAGGGTGGAGAGCATAATACTGTTTGGGGGTGGGGAGAGTTTTTGAGGTGTTTGGGGGCTGACCAGAGAAAAGATATGACCACAGGGTGGCAGTGGCACACACCACTTTTACTGGTGAGGCTTTGACAGGTTTGCACAGAGAAGTCCCTCACAGCAGGAGTCTTTCCAGAGGCCAGGGTGCCAGGGTTGCTACTCAGAAGAGGAGAAGGACACTGGAGAAGGTGCTTATGTGTCTAGGTTATGTCATATAGTAGCTCGGTGGCAGAGCTCCAAAGGCAGTATTGGGGGATTTCATAACTTGGGGCTTATCTATTGCTAGCTAACGTGGGTGAGGTTTTCCAGAAATGCAAAGCAAACACCTCTAAATGAATAGACATCTGCTTCTTAAAATAATTGGCTGGTTTTAAAGTAATTAGATGTATAAAATTTGATTTGGCACAGACCATTTAGAAATAAGCCTGCAGTTTAGAAATAAAAGCATAGGTGCTGGCAACACAGAGGCCATCTTTGGCTCATTTCTGTAACACTGTTGCACATTCTGCAGACCTTGTTCTGAAATCTGTTTTATCCAAATAGTCCCAACCTACACTGCTTTGGATGAGATTAGACAGAGGCCTGTTCCCCATCGGGACCTCAATGGAGATTCTTTATGTTAAAGGATATTGTTGTCCTGGGGTGAGAATTGAGGTCAAGCCACCCACAGAGAGAGCTTCCTTCTGTGAAGCTCCAGGTCCTCTGGACTGCACTCCTTCTGCCGGGCACCTCTGATCGAAGCCGGCTGCCATATCTAACTGCAGGTCGTCACCTACTAGAGCATAAATTATGGATAAATATCCTGGTTCACAGGGAGCTCAGAGGATGAAGGGTGTGTGGATGTGTGTATCTTCTGCTTCTGAGGATGAATCTCACTAAACACTGGGAGAATCAG
>NW_007728431.1:275602-277160 GCF_000696425.1 Galeopterus variegatus | reverse complement strand
GTCTGACAGTTTTGTTTCTGGGTTTGTGTAAAAATATCTAGCAACTGTCAATATCTTTTGTGAAACTAATCTGTTCTCTTTGCTGCAGAAAGGTCTTTCTGCATTAAAAACTCGTGGTTAGCCTTGGTATAACACTTAGATAAGTTGGAAAATTCTTCCTTTGAAAAAAATCAAATTTTTAGGCATAATAATGTTTGGGGAAACGTACTGCCCTGGCATCTTCCTTGAAGGGTGTACTGTATTGAAAGGACCTGATTAACTTTTATTTTTGTCAGGGGACATTTGAATGGTGCCCCTATCCTTTGGATAAACAAAAAGCTGTTAGGAATAAAAATCAAAACAGACACAAGGAAGGCCAAATTTGTGTGTTATCCCTTGCTTCCTTCCCTGTTGCCTCTCCCACACATTCTCTGGCTTTCTTCTCTCCTTCACTCAGGTTCTGCTTTACAGTCACCTTCTCAGAGAGGCCTTCTCAGACCAGTCCTTCCCTGTTTACCTTATCACTCACCTGGCATTATAATTATAATTGCATGCGTACTTGTTGACTTGCTTTACTTACCTTTGTCTCCTCCTGACACTGCTGAATAGAAGCACCATGAGAGCAGGCACATTTTCTCCACCTCTCCCTCTCTCTACTGCCTGGCACATAGTAGGAGGCAGAAAATACTTGTTGAATGAATATCTGTAGAATAAATTCCTAGAATTTGAGTTGCTGAGCCAAGGGATGTGTGTATATTAACTCTTAAAGGTAAAGGCAAATTATCCTCCAAAGAAGTTGCACTGATTTCTGCTCCCACCATCAGTGTAAGTTGCCTCCCCCCAATACCATCTATTACCACATATTTCGACTTCTGTCTGATTGATGAAAATGTTATCTGATTTGTAGCTTTAATTTACATTTCTTGTTTGGTGGCATTTTTGTGTGTTTTTAGAAGCCAATTATAAACCTTTGCAATTTAAGTCTTTATGACTCTCCTTTGTGTCCTTCTGCACATTTCTTTTAACTCTTTGTTGTAGACATTTTCAAATATACAAAAGTAGAGAAGTCAATATGATGAGCCTCCTTGTATCCATCACTTAATTTCAATAGTTTTCAATGTTAAGCCAATTTTAAATCATTTATCCCTTTTTCTGTAGAGTGAGGAACTGGAATCTTTTTTTAAAAAAATTATTTTATTTTTTTTTATTTTGTCGATATACAATGTGGTTGATTATTGTGGCCCATTACCGAAACCTCCCTCCCGTCTCCCTCTCCCCCCTCCCTCCCAACAATGTCCTTTCTTTTCGCTTGTCCTATCAACTTCAAGGAATAGCAATTGTTATGTCTTCTCCCCGCCCCGTTTTGTGTGTGTGTGTGTGTGTGTGTGTGAATTTATTTATTTATTTTTAGCTCCCACCAATAAGTGAGAACATGTGATATTTCTCTTTCTGTGCCTGACTTGTTTCAATTAATATAATTCTCTCTAGGTCCACCCGTGTTGTTGCAAATGGCAGTATTTCACTTTTATAGCTGAGTAGTATTCCATTGTGTAGATATACCACATTTTCCGTATCCACT
>NW_007728431.1:272877-274893 GCF_000696425.1 Galeopterus variegatus | reverse complement strand
CCTTAGAGAAATGCCTATTTAGCTCTTTTGCCCATTTTTTAATTGGGTTGTTTGTTTTTTTTTTTTGTAAAGTTGTTTGAGTTCCTTATATTCTGGATATCAATCCTTTGTCAGATGTATATTTTGCAAATATTTTCTCCCACTCTGTTGGTTGTCTTTTAACTCTGTTAATTGTTTCTTTTGGTGTGCAGAAGCTTTTTAGTTTGATATAATCCCATTTGTTTATTTTTCCTTTGGTTGTACATGCTTTTGGGGTCATATTCATGAAGTCTGTGTCCAGTCCTACTTCCTGAAGTGTTTCTCCTATGTTTTCTTTAAGAAGTTTTATTGTTTCAGGGTGTATATTTACTTCTTTAATCCATTTTGAGTTGACTTTAGTGTATGGTGAAAGGTATGGGTCTAGTTTCATCCTCCTGCGGAACTGGAATCTTTTAAAACAAATTATTTCATCCATAAATACTTCACAGTATATTTTGAACAAATAAGGGTTTTTTGAAATATATATATTTATATAACCCTGATCCTATTATCATGTCTATCAAAATCAACAGTTTATGGCTGGCTGGTTAGCTCAATTGGTTAGATTGCACTGTCATAACACCAAGTTCAAGGACTTGGATCTTCTTACCAGCCAGCCACTAAAAAGGAAAAAAAAAAAAGTGCTCTGCAAAATCAGCAGTTTATTTAAAATCTGATCCACATATTTCTCAAGTTGTCTCAGAAATATTTTCTTTACGGGCCGACCCCGTGGCTCACTTGGCTGTGGTTTCAGATCCCATAGCCGGTGTGCTCACTGGCTGAGCGCGGTGCGGATGTCACCAAGCCAAGGGTTGCGATTCCCTTACCGGTCACAAAAAAGACAAAAAGAAATATTTTCTTTACACTTATTTGAAAATTCTGTACATTTCTTAAATTTATTCCTAGTTATTTTATCTGTTTTATTGTTATTGAAAATAGGATCCTTTATTATATTACATGTTCTTGTTAGTTGTATTTATTAATTATTTAAATAGCAACTTACTCATTATTTCCAATAGTTTTTGCATTTGGTTCTCTTGGGTTTTCCAAGTATACCATCATGTCAGCTGCAAATAATAATTTTGTCCCTTGTTTTTCAATATTTTTGTCTGTTTCTTTTTTCTGATTGCATTGTTTTTCCAGAAAAGAGTTAAATAATGGGATGATACTGGGTATCCTTGTCTACTTCCTGACTTTAGAATGCTTTTAGTGTTTTTGCCATGCTAGTTATTTTACTAAGGGGTGTGTTGCTGATTCTTTTTTTAATAAAAAATGGTGGTTGAAATTTTTCAAATACCATTTAGGCATCTGTGGAGTGATTATAGAGATTGTCTTTCTTGACCTGTTAATATGTTGAGGTGTAGTAATAAGATTTTATATTATTGAGTCATCATTGTATTCCTGGGATGAACTCTGTTATTGTCTAGCCAGATTCTATTTCTTAATATTTTATTTAGAAATTTTACATCATTATTTACATCATATGAGACTAGTCTATAATTTGCTTTTTTTAATGCTATCTTTATCAAATTGTTTTAGTGTTTTCTGTAGCTTTATTAAAAAGTGTTCTCTTTCTCTGCTTTAGCCAGTTTAAATACTTTTGAAATTATCTATTTCTTTAAACTGTGATAGAATTCCGTTGTAAAACTGCCTAAGCCCAGCGCTTTTTTAGAATATAGCACTCTGATAACTATGATAGTTTCTTCTAAGCCGTTGGCCTGTTTAGCTTTGCTTCCTCTTTCTAAGTTCAGTGTTTGTGTTTATGTCTTCATAGAAAATCATCCATTTAATTCAGTTTTTTTTTTTTTTCCTGTGTCTGGGGCTGTTTCCCTGGTCTTGTTCCCTATTTTATATACCTAGGCTCCCCACCCCCCATTTTTTTTTTTTGACTTAAGCTAGCTAATGATATATGTAACACAGAGACAGAAACTGAAGCTTAAAAATATGTATAGATTTCCCCCTCTCCTCCACCAAAGAAGGCATGTTCTATCTGAAGGG
>NW_007728431.1:265438-272067 GCF_000696425.1 Galeopterus variegatus | reverse complement strand
ACTCTTGCTCCTCTTCCCATTAGACCACTTTTCATTCCAAAATGAGGTTGGCAGGAAAAATGTTTACTGAAATATAACCTTGAAAGTGACAGATTAAATCATCACTCTTCGCCCAGAGATGATGCCACAGAACTAGGTTTCAATGGGTTTGTGCTTTGCCAGTTGCTCTTTCAGTGTGGAGAGTGGGTAAGTCATTTGTTTCATCCTAAACTGAGAGTCAGCATCTGGGGAGTGTTGGTCAGGACAGAGGGGACCAACCAACACAGGGAAGATGTCCCATTATCACAAGTACCTATCACTTAGGCTTGGTCCCTGTGGAAGTAGTATGACTCGGTATTTTAGAGGAAAGCTTGCATATAGAGCTGGGTCTCAAGTATTTTCAGATTCTGTGGTGTCGGATGAGTGGCTTAACTTTCTCAGTTAGTTTCTTCATCTGTGACGTAGGGATAAGAATGTCTTCCCTGTAGGATGGTGGCGAGACCCAGGTGTGTGGAAAATTCCTTGCACACAGTGAACACTCAGTCAGTGGCCTCTTTTAATGTGATCATCCCCATTATTACTACTGATGTTATGAGGTGAGGGAACTGAGAAAGCTCTGTTAGCTCATGTTAAGAAGGATTTACTCCTCCCTTTTCTACCCCTGACTACTATAGTCTGGCTTCTCAGCCAGTTGTCATTCATTCTGACCAGTTAACATAATCTGTTGGTATTAGAGCATTTTTAACAATACCATTTGATCATTCAACACTGTTTTTCTACCGTTCATTTAACAGAGTTTGAGTACCTGTTATGCACAACAACGCTTGTGAATGCTGAGATGCTCTTGCAGACTTTACATTCTGGCAGAGGAGACACATAACAAATGAAGAAATGCAAGATGTGTCAGTGTTCAGTGTGCTGAGGAGAAAAGTAAAGGCAGCAAGGGAGCAGCTGCAGATGGGGCCTTGTGGCAGTATGTGCACAGTTTGGATGCGCAGGAGGCCTTTTTGACAAGGAGGTTTGAACAGAAGCCACTGGCTGCATTAGAGCAGGAATATGGCATAATACAATGTATGTATTACCCTGTTACTCTGTGACAAGAACAGATGGGAGGGGCAGGAGATCAGGAAGATCAGCTAGGGGATGTTGGAATCATCCCAGACAAGAGATGATGGGGGCTTAGGCCAGGGCAGGAGTTGTAGAAATGAGAAGTGTGGAATTCTGGATTCACAAATTTTTTCCTGAGCAGCCTGAAGAATGGACTTACTGTGTACTGAGAAGGGGACATTTGTAGAAAGAGCAAGTGCTTAGGGTGGGGGGAAGGTTGGTGACAGTAATGAGTTTGGTTTGGACATACTGAGGTACCTATTAAACATCCAAGTGGAGTAGGGAATAGGAGATGGCACTCAGGGGAGAGGTTGGGGCTGATGTCTACCATGGCTGCCTGCAGGTGGTGCCTCGAGCCCTGCAACAGAGTCAGGAAGGAGTTGGAGTCAGAGGACTGGGTCCAAGTCCTCAGTGGGTATGACCTGGGAAGAGTAGGCTATAGCCCAGGAGGCTTGGAGGGAGCAAGGAAGGAGGAGAGCTAGGAAAAAGGTGTTGAGGCAGCCACGTAGGGTAAGCCAGTTGCAGAGGAAAGCATAATCTATGGTTGGATATGGTAATATGGAGATCAGCAGTGACAGTAGCTTATTAGAGGGGTGGGGGGCAAGAGCCAGATGGAGTGAGCTGAAGGGAGAAGGGGAGAAAGGAAACGCAGATAGCATTTTCAAGGAGAATTGCTATGAAGGGGAAGAAATAGGGGAGGGGTAGCTGGAGTGAGTTTTCTGATCAGTGATATTAGAGTGCACATGGGAATAATCCAGGAGAGAGGGAAGACTAGTAGGTAGGATAGAGTGGGTGTGGTGATGTCTCTGGGCCTGTGAGAAAGAATGGGACCTAGTGCCCCATGGCTAAGAGAGGTTCCCCTCAGACAGGAAGGAGGGCCAAGGAGGTGGTGAAAGGCTAGATTGGGTTGATAGATTTGTGGATGGAGGAATGTGGAAATTCTCTTCTGGGTGCTTCTGTTTTCTCCATGAAATAAGCAGCAAGGCCATCCACTGAATGGGAAGAGGCAAGAGGAGGTGCTGGGAGTCTGTGTTAGTCCATTTCTGTTTCTTAGAGCAAAATTCCTGGAACTGGGTGATTTATAGGAAGAAACAAAATTTATTGCTTACAGTTTCAGAGACTGGGAAGTCCAAAGTCCAGGGAACACATCTGGTGAGGGTTTTCTTTGCTGGTTGCTTTATAGCAATGCAGGAGTCTCACATGGCAGAAAATGGTGGAGCAAAGAGAGAGCAAGACTAACCTCCTCATTCACTCTCTTTTTAAAGCCCTCAGAACCATGCCCCTGACCACCATTATTAATCCATTCACTACAGCACGGTCCTCCAATCTAATCACCTGTTCAAGGCCCCACCTTTCAATTAGTGTAATAGGATTTCCTACCCTCAACAGTTATAGTGGGGATTTAAGCTTCAATGAGGTTGGGAGGGCATCCAATCTATAGCATTCTGCCCCAACCCTCCAAAACTCATCTCCTTTCACAAACAAATACATTCATTTCATCCCTAAAGTCTTAACTTGTTTCAACTCAAAGTCCAAAGTTCAAAGTCCCATCTGTAAAATCAATACCAGTTATCTGCTTCCAAGATACAATGGTGGGACAAGCATAGGGTACATATCCCCACTGAAAAAGGGAGAAATAGGCCAAAAGAAAGGAGTAACTGGTCCCAAACAAATCTGAAAACCAAGCAAGGCAGGCATTAAATCTTAGAGCTGGCGAATCATGTACCTTGACTTCATATTCTATGTCCTCTACATGCTGGTGCGGGGGTTGGGTCCCGAAGTCCTTGGGCAGGGTCTTAACCTTTCAGTTTTCTACACAGGCTGAATCTTAGCTCTCTGTTCTTGACCTAATCAAAATTTTTCTATCATACTTGCTAAATTCTAATTAACATCAACAATTATTCTGCTTTGCAGGGGCTCTTCTTTCTGACATGTAATGGATGGTAAAGGTGTTTGCTATGGGAAATCATTTCAGCTGTGACTTGCTGTGTATCTGAGGAGCTGGCAGGTTCTGCATAGCCGAGTGCTGTACTACTCTGGAAAGTCTAAAGGGGAGGTCAGCGGCTGCCACAGAGCTCTGCACATATCCCAGCGTGGATGGGCTTAGAGCTGACTCTGGAAAGTCTAAAGGGGAGGTCAGCGGCTGCCACAGAGCTCTGCACATATCCCAGCGTGGATGGGCTTAGACCTGGGCTAAAGGTGGAGGTGGAAAAAAGGTCTGCATGAACTGAGGTCAAGATAGAATGATTAAGTGGGACCTAGGCAGAATTCTTACCTCTCAGGGTTTGCTAGTACGCAAATTGCTAATTTCTTAATTGGTAAATAGAATTAGTCTTGAAATGGTACTTGTGGACTTAGTTGTCTTAATCACGTATAATCCGTTTACCAGCTATGGAAATATCCTGAGAAGGTAGTAAGAGGTGAGGACAGATGGGTGTCAGTGTGGGAGAGTTCGAGAAAATTAGGACTCTGATTTATAAAGATGAAGGTGGAGAAGGGCTGTCAGGGAAGAATCTCAGCAGTGGTAGAACTCACGGCTTGTTCTTGAAGCTTGAAAGGAGTTGCCCTGAGGATAAAGAAAAGAGGGTTTAAATTGTCTTCAGCTTTTATCAAACTGGTGTGATCTCCATGCAAGGTCTGGATATATTGACTGCACTATTCATAATGGCAAAAGTACAGAGACTGAGAATGTTCAGGGTTGAAGACATTCATTTTGATGCAGTAGTTCAGGTCCCTAGAAGAGATAATGGCTTTTAACTTTCAACCGTTTTCTTCTCCTTATGTGTGCAGCAGATATGCCCTACCCTTTCATCCTTGGCCTATGCTATTCGTGGTTCTGGAATATCACATTGCTCCCATATGAAAGTGGCCACATTAGTGTCAGGGGCCCGTAGGTTATTTCGCTCAACAGGTACTGTTCTCCTGTTATTTGTCTGATGCCACATGAGGCACTGGGGATGTAAAGACGGAAGAAGAAAATACCTCCCTTAGGGAGTTGTTGTCTATCGGTTTTTAGTGTGGCAGCCATCAGCTCTTGCCCCCAGATGTTGTGATGATGCCTGTGGCAGAGCGGAATACAGGAATGGCTGGAGACAGGTAGTCTGCTCTCATATTCATCCTTTCTTAAAGACTCTATTGTTGATCTCACAGTTTTTTGTGCTGACTTATCTTCAGAGTATCTCATCTGTCGGCCTCTTGCTTTATTGACAGGGTATAATGCAAAATGCTTTGCTGGCAAACCAAGCTGTAAAAGATATAAGAAAAAGGAATTTTCACAGTTTGGGGATACAGGACTCTTTCACAAGGCATGTCATGGCAAAAACTATGGAAAAGAAGGAGACTGTCATTCTATGACATTTGATATTTGGCTTAGGGTTCCAAAAGGAAGGGACTGTTACTCCAGTGCAGGCCAGCTGGGAGTCTGCCAGTATAGCCCTGGGGTCTCAAGAGAACTGAAGGAGATTCTGCAGGGCCTAGGGATGGTTCTTCAGGTATGAGGTCACCCCAAGAGATGGCCATTGCTCTGATGAGAGGCATCCTCTCCTGGGTCATCCCTCTCTCCATTTCTCTTTCAAACAGTTAATTTTTTTTTTCTGATTCCAGATTAATAAAAAAATTTTAATAAAAATTTAAAACAGAGAAAGATAATCGAGAAACTGAAACTCCCCCGGGTAATTACCATTAACAGTGTGCATGTATTGAGACTGTTGCTACCATGTTCTTTCACTCACTTAACGGATATGCTCTTTTCGTTCATTTAGCCTTCCTTGAAAACTAGAGGATGCACATAAAACATTGTACAAGAATGAAACAAGTCTAGAGCTTACATTCTCATGAAGGAAAAACACAGCAAAGAAAGGTAGCACGTAAATATGTATACTGTAAAGTTTCAAGAAGTGGTAAAGTGCTATAAGGAAAAATAAAGCCAGGTAGTTATCTTTCCCTCCAGGTGGGATTTGACGTTGGTATATCTCACAGGAAGTTCTCTGCTCCCAGACATGGGTCCATGGGCATCTTGCCTTGAAAGCACAGCTGCAGGCATTGTGGGAAGGTGAAGAGCTTCCCCAAATATAGCTCTTCAAAGCTGGTCCACCTCACAGCCATCCTGGGCTGCAAGGCTGGCGTGATCCACATTGTGCTGGAAGTCAATAGGCCAGGACCCAAGCTGAATAAGAAGGAAGTTGCGGAGGCTGTGACCATTGTGGAGACGCCCCCCATGGTGGTTGTAGGCATTGAGGGCTACATGGAAACCCCTCAAGGCCTCTGGACCTTCAAGACCACCTGTGCTGAGCATATCAGCAATGAGTGCAGAAGGTGCTTCTATAGGAACTGGCATAAATCTAAGAAGAAGGCCTTCACTACATACTGCAAGAAATGACAAGATGAGTATAGTGAGAAGCAGCTGGGAAGGACTTTATCAGCATGAGGAAGTACTGCCAGGTCATCTGCGTCATTGCCCATACCCAGATGCGCCTGCTTGCTCTATTCCAGAGGAAGACCCACCTGGTGGAGATCCAGGTGAATGAAGCACTGTGGCCAAGAAACTGGACTGGGCCCAGAAAAGCTAGAGGAGCAGATACTTGTGAACCAAGTGTTTGGGCAGGATGAGATGATCAACGTCATCAACCTGCTTGCTCTATTCCAGAGGAAGACCCACCTGGTGGAGATCCAGGTGAATGAAGCACTGTGGCCAAGAAACTGGACTGGGCCCAGAAAGGCTAGAGGAGCAGATACTTGTGAACCAAGTGTTTGGGCAGGATGAGATGATCAACGTCATCAGGGTGACCAAGGGTAAAGGCTATAAAGGGGTCACCAGTCACTGGCACACCAAGAAGCTGCCCTGCAAGACGCACCGAGGGCTGTGCAAGGTTGCCTGTATTGGGGCATGGCATCCTGCCCATGTGGTCTTCTCTGTGGCACAGGCTGGGCCAAAAGGCTATCATCACTGCACTGAGATCAACAAGCATATCTACAAGATTGGCCAGGGCTACCTTATCAAGGATGGCAAACTGCTCTACAGCAATGTCTCCACTGATTATGACCTGTCTGACAGAAGCATCAACCCTCGGGGTGGCTTTGTTCACTAAAGTGAAATGACCAATGACTTTGCCATGCTGAAAGGCTCAGTTCTGGGAACCAAGAAGCAAGTGCTCACCCTCCGCAAGTACACACCAAACAGTGGGCTCTGGAGAAGACTGACCTTAAGTTTGTCCACACCACCTCCAAGTTTGGCCATGCCACTTACAGACTGTGGAGGAGAAGAAAGCATTCATAGGACCACTTAAGAAAGAATGAATTGCAAAGGAAGAAGGAGCTTATTGTCAGGAACAGATTGTACAGCTGGTGGGATCTCAATAAAAGTGAGTTTCCAGTGTGTGGGGGAAGCCAGGTAGTTAATGCAGTCATGTGTAAAGCACTTAAAAATAAGCTGTACTACAGTGGTAAACGTTTTTGTTTCTGCTAGGAAAATAAGGCCTTCTCACACTAGGACATCCAACTGTTAACTCTGCCAATGAAATCCTCATGATTTTTTGTCTTCTTTG
>NW_007728431.1:263751-265082 GCF_000696425.1 Galeopterus variegatus | reverse complement strand
CCAACTGTTAACTCTGCCAATGAAATCCTCATGATTTTTTGTCTTCTTTGGGAACAAAGAGACATTTATGGATTGCTCTTGTGTGTTTTATTAAGGTCTCAAAGTTTTCAATTCTGTAGAATGAAATTGCTCACAATACTGACTGATTTTGAAGATTGTTAAGATTTCTACCTAAAAATAAAGAGTTTAATCCAACTAATAGTTTTGGGGAGTGAATCTTTTCTTCCTTCTGAGATAATAAAATAAAATGATAAGGCATTTTTCGTCAACAATTTTGATGCTTATAATAATGGAATTGAAAACTAATTATTTAAAAATAAATATAGAACTTCCACTCCTAGCCATGATGGAATTTATTTGTTAGAGACCAAATATACCGTAAAATAACTAACACAGCAATTACAACAAAAACAGACAAAATACATGAAACAAGTTTTCAAGACACTTGGCACCAGGCACCCTCTCTCTGAGAAGTGGCAGACAGATGAGGCTAGCCCTCTGATTGCCACAGCTGACTGCTTTGATAGAGTTTCCATGCTGCAGTGCAGGGAGGAGGGGTGACGGCTTTTGGGCCCCCTGAGTTGTAGATATGGGACTGAGGTGGCTGGAGTTCATAGGACAGAGTACCAGAGAGGAGAGAACAGCACAGAGAGAGAGACCTGGGGTTTGAAGAGGGTCCCCCTTAAGCATTCAGAAGAACAGTGATCAACCTGTGTGTGTGTGCGTGCGTGCTTGTGTGTGTGTGTGTGTGCATGCGCATGCGCTACCTGAGGCTGGGGAAAGAACTGCCCACTAAAGATTAGAGGGAACAGGAACTGTACAGCCAGACCATAATTCACGTGGCATTGGGTAGAATATTCAAGAACATCATGCTTCAATAGTGGGAAATAATTAGCCCTAGACTGAGCACTCTTCCAGACCCACCTAATTAATAATAAAAGCAAAATGCAAAAGAATCAGTTTCCAAATAACTGCATCTGGGTATGAGGCTCAGTAATATTAATAAGAATATAAAACTATCCAGCACCCACAAGTAAAATTCACAAGATCTAGCATCCAAAGATTACCAGGTATATGAGTTTGCTCAGGCTGCCATACAAAGTAACAGACTGGGTGACAAGTGACAGAATTTATTTTCTCACAATTCTGGAGGCTAGAATGCTGAAATCAAGGTGTTAGCAGGGTTGATTTCTCTTGAGGCCTCTCCCCTTGGCTTATAGATGACCACCTTCTCCTTGTCTTCCCTCTGTGTATGTCTGTTTCCAAATGTCTGCATCTTATGAGGATTAATCATATTGGTTTGGGTCCCACCCTAATATCTTTTTTTTTTT
>NW_007728431.1:262845-263327 GCF_000696425.1 Galeopterus variegatus | reverse complement strand
CTAAAGGGGGTTAACAGCAGATGAGACACTGCAGAAGAAAAGATTCAACTATCCAATATGAAACAGAAAAAAACAATTTTTTTAAAAAGCATTATTGAGCTATGGAACAACTTCAGGCAGTATATTACATAGGTCATTTGAGTTCCCAAAGAAAGGAGGACAGCAGAGGGGGAAAAATTTGAAGAGATAGTGGCTAGAAACTTTCTAAGCTTGATGAAAACTATAAACCCTCTATTAAGAAGCTCAGTGAAACCCCTGAACAAGAAATGTGAAGAAAACCACACCAAGACATTCCGTGATCAAATTGCTCAGAATCAGTGATAAAGAAAAAAATATAAAAAGCAACCAAAGGGAAAAAGACATATTAAGTACATAGGAACAAAGATATAGGGCCGGCCCGGTGGTGCACTCGGTAGAGTGCGGTGCTTGGGAGTGCAGTGGCGCTCCCGCTGAGGGTTCGGATCCCATATAGAGACCGGTCC
>NW_007728431.1:257223-260130 GCF_000696425.1 Galeopterus variegatus | reverse complement strand
GCCTTTCAGATTTATGAGCACAGTCAGGTAATCTGAAACACCAAGGAGAAAACCCAGGAGATGTGAAGGTCAGATTTTGTTCTAACTTTTTGGGGGATTTCTGGCAGTGTTTCATTCATTCCAAAGGAGGATCCAGTGAAATAGAAAGAGTGGGCGGACTTGGAGGCCTAGGATGTGTACTCATTCTCTAGCTAGGTCCTTAGCTGAGTGAGTTATTTGATAACTATGAGCTTAGTTTCCATCCCTCTAAAATGGGAGTGTTAACTGTTGTATCTCCTTCTTTGGGTTGTGCTAAGATTTCAACAAGATTGTATCAGCCTATACAAGTATAAAGTGGTGTAATGTGTTTTTTCCTGACTATTTACCCCATTTATTTTTTCTGTTAATTCAAAAGAAGTTTGCAGAGGACACTTATTTTACAAGTTAATTTCTTTGCCCAGTTTTTACACTAGTTTGTATTACCACAAGTTTCAGACCCTTCTCAGATACTTTTTTTGCTATGACAATAGCACTGAAGAGCAGGTAGTTTTTAATTCTACTTGGTAAGGTGTGCTTAGTTTGTTTTTAGACATTTGTGATGACTTATAAACAATCCTACAGCTAGAAAATGCTTCTTGAGTGAACAAGCTAAATGAACAGGGAGCTATAATTCCCAAATGATACAGCTTTAAAAAATTTTTTTTTTAATTTTTAAAAAGTTTTATTGTGATAAAATATGCATAATACAATTTACTATTAAGTGTACAGTTTAGTGGCATTAAGTACATTCACAAGTTGCGCAGCCATCACTACCATCCATCTCTAGAACTTTTTCATCATCACAAACTGAAACTGAAATCTCTTGCCTATAACCAATACTTGTTTCATAAACAGAAGGAGGAGCAAAAGGACCGAGAGCCCCTCAGTGTCAGCTTGCCCCACCTGCTGTGGAATGTAGTTTCTAGAGTAGGCTCTGAAGCCAGGTCCTCCTTCAGCACCTGGGTGGCAGCACATGGGGCATAGGTGCTGGAGAGGAGGGATGGAGTCCCAGAAACTGGCCTGCGGTCCGTGTTATTTTGGACTACATTCTTACCATCTAGAAGGGAGATGAGAAAATAATGACAGTGTAGAGAATCTGTCATAAAAATAACTATGTGGGCCNATGTCTGCCATTGTTAGATACAGCAGCTTTGTACAGGTACATCATGCTTCAATGCATGTGCTACCCAAGGAGATTAGAAGTGACATAGACTCACCTTGGGGACCTTTGTGTAGGAACTATGACTAACACTCAGGTGTCTCAGTCTGTGGTTTCTCAAGAGTAAGGTAGATGTGTTTGCTGAACTTCTAAAGTAGCAATCTTCCTAATTAACTGATCTCTCTTGTGCTTTCTGGACTCCCCAGTAATTTTTCAGAAATAGCCTCTGGTAGGTTGGTGTTTGCTGATGATGGNCTGGACTCCCCAGTAATTTTTCAGAAATAGCCTCTGGTAGGTTGGTGTTTGCTGATGATGGCAGGGAAGGAACAGGAAGGAGAGTGGAAAAGCAGAACAATGAAAAAGAAGTGAAAAAAAGGAAAAGGGAAGAGCCCGTAAAAGAAGGCACAGGGAGAATTAGATAAAAATATGTTGACTGAGTGCTTTGTACCAGATACCATTTTCTTAAGCACTTCACATGTATGAGCTTACTAAATGCTTACAATTACATCGTGAGGTTGCTACTGTTACCCCATTTCACAGATGAGGAAACCAAGGCACAGATGGTTAAGTAGCTTGCTCAGGGTCACAGCCATCTGGTGGCATACCTGGGTTGTCTCCAGAGTTTGGGCCTAACCACTGTTCCCTCCTGCCTCTGGTTAAGGTTGTCTCTTTTACATATCCTGACTATTACAAGAAGGAATTATTATGGGTTGACAATACTGGGCAAGTGTCACTTGAAGAAAATTAGTACATTGACCAACACATTGCTTGCTTTCTCTGACAGCATTGGTGACCACACAGCAGAGCTTGACGGGTGGAGCAGAGCCTTCCCTCAGGGTTGGTGGCCTCATCTGTGACCCCCTTCTTGGCTTGGCACCTTCAGCCTTGTCAAAGATTTGGCTGTGGCTGGCAAGCTCTGGGCACCAGCTGAGGATGCTATAGGGAAGCAAGGACTCTGAAGACAGCTTCACTCCAGGACAAGCCCCTTCAGCCCTGCTGGCCCTTAGCAAGTATCAGGGTGTATGACAGATTTGATGAATCATTGTGAATGGTGCAGACCCTCCATAGGCAGCAGCATGAGGCACTGAGAACATTGAAGGGGGAATGTGTCCAGGTCTACTGTAATCCATTTGAGTAGGAATTTCTGCAGTGGCTGTGTGTACTTTAAGAAAATAAAGAACCCAGAAGTGCAGACTTTCCAGATAGGAAAATTAGAGGGTGGGAGTCCATTTATATCTAAAAATAGTCTTTTGTTAACAAAAATTCTACATAGGGCTGCTTTAAAGAGTAAATTTTTCCAGTGTGAAGTTATACTTTATCTGTTTTATAAGCACTGTGCATGCACATGTAGCTATTTACTAGTGCTCACCAGCATTCCTATTTGAGGCCTTGCCCTCTTGAAGTGAGACGTGGTCTTGCAGTCTGAAGGGAATTAACAAGTGAGTCTTTAGGTAGAAGCATTTAATAAGTGTGTGATTCTCCATGCCCTCTGCCCCTGCTGCAGCAAACCCTAAGCCTTGTTTGGAGATGGCAACATGGCAAAGTGATGGAGTAAGACAGGTTAATGATTAGTAGAAGCCCCTGCTAACCCGTGCTGGACATACAGCAAGAGCAAGATATAAACTATTCATCTTTATGCCCCTTAGATTTGGTGGCTGTTTATTACTTCAGCATAACTTAGCCTATTCATGCTAATGCAACCCCCAATTTTTGAAATCTTTTTTTATAGG
>NW_007728431.1:255563-256358 GCF_000696425.1 Galeopterus variegatus | reverse complement strand
AGCATAACTTAGCCTATTCATGCTAATGCAACCCCCAATTTTTGAAATCTTTTTTTATAGGAAAGAAATATAAGGGAGAGGATTCCTTGGAGATGGTAGAGTATGAGGCACCAGGGGTCAGTCTTCCTACTTAGACAACAATTGTACTGGCAGAATCTGTTTATGTAACTGTTTTGGAACTCTGGAATTAATTAAAGGTTTGCAACTTCCAGGGGAAGGCTTTGTTGGTAAACTGTGGTTAATTTTGATCAATTTCAGCTCTTAACATAGTAGCAGCTACCCATCCCCCACCACTAGGCCCCTGGCAGGCAGCTGTGCACATGTTCCTGGAGCACCTGCACACAGCTTGCCAGAGTAAGGGTGGACAAAAAGCACCTTGCCCACCATGTATTGGGGATCCGGATCTGTGCTCTGATTGCTGATTGCTACTTCTGATCACAGAGGTGCAGACAATGAGGTGGGTAGCCATTGTTGTAAGCCCCTCCCCCTCCAGCTGAAGGTGACTTCCAGGGGTATTCAAGGGCTAGCACCATTTACCCTCCCCGCTTCATTTTTCCCTTTGGCCCTTATGAAAGCCTTTCCCCTATGAAAGCCAGAAATTAAAGACTAGGACATTCAGAAGCAACTGCATATACAGAGAAAATTAGAAAGTGACTATGCATGCCCAGGGAAAGTCACAGGCTCAGAAAAGACCTGAGACAACCTTAAGTTTACACTGCAGGCTGATCCTTGGCACAGAGACAGACTGCAGCAATAAATAGAAACAATAAATAATAACAGAAAACCCAGCAAACT
>NW_007728431.1:239470-254288 GCF_000696425.1 Galeopterus variegatus | reverse complement strand
GAATTTCCCCTCTCCAATAAACTTAGGTTCTGCTTGCTCGTGTATCATCATGCTGAAGCTGCATCTGAAGGACAAGTCTTCTGAATTTTTTTAAAAAAATGTCTTTTAGGCAGGCCCCGTGGCTCACTCAGGTGAGTGCGGTGCTGGTAGTGCTGAGGCTGCACGTTCAGATCCTATATAGGGATGGCCGGTGCACTTAATGGCTGAGCGTGGTGCAGACCACACCGTGCTGAGGGTTGTGATCCCCTTATCGGTCACAAAAAAAAAATGTCTTTTGCATTTGAGAAGTGTTTGTGCTTGTGTCTCTGCTGTTCTTGCAAGTATGTGTGGCTTAGTGATCATTGCCCAGGATATTGATGTTCTTTGAAGGAGAATGATCTCTTCCCCTCTGTGTTACAATCAGCTAAGAGTTTAATGCAAGGTTTGCCAAGGTTTATATTACATTACCCATTTGGTCCTAGTCTTTATACCTGAGGGACACTCACTGTTCCGAGTTTGCTAGGTTTGTGGAGGCTATAATCTCAATCACAGTTTTCCTTAGTTGAATCTCAAAAGAGAAATGGATATGTTCTCTATTCCTTTGCTCCTAAAAAAGCAAATGGTCTAAACACTAGTTTTGTATTTGTTTGGAATTTTGCTTGTTTGTTTTATTTGTTTGCTTAATTTCTCCCCAGTGATTAGCTCTGAAAGTCTATGGGAATGGAGAGGGAGATCCACTCACTTCTCTAGAACAAATGTTCACTACTTACCTTTTAATTACATAACTAAAGATAGCATTCAACTCCTGAGATTCTTTTCGGAACTTCCAAGTGGGGGAGGAGCAGAGAGTGAGTGTCATTATCTAGTGAAGGTAAGGGGCAATGAGATTTCATAAACCACTTTGAACATCCAATCTCCTTTCTCTACTGTGAAACAGGGGTATAAGCAATTACTAATTGGATTATTTGTACAAGTTGTGAATAAAGAAAACAAGTTTAATTCCTTGTTGATATATTGTATATGAACAAACAAGCCACCCTTAGGTAGGATCAGAGTTGCCTTGCAAAATGCAATCATATATTTTACCCCTTGTGTACAAGTTGTGAATAAAGAAAACAAGTTTAATTCCTTGTTGATATATTGTATATGAACAACCAAGCCACCCTTAGGTAGGATCAGAGTTGCCTTGCAAAATGCAATCATATATTTTACCCCTTGCCTAAGGGAACTATTCCAGTTTCATCTCAGACTCATACCCTTCCCTTTAGAATTTATTTCCTACCTGAGTACCCACCATATGGCCTTAACTAAATACTTGAGACCAAAAAAAAGAATTGCACTTTATATGAGCTGGAGAAATTACTCATCAGACCCTCCACCCCGACATGGGTCTCCAGGGATCTTCTCAGAGAATCTTTTATAGAGCCGCTCTTCTTCAATGTGCTACGAGGGAACAAGAGACCAGCCCTCTCACATAGAAGGGGATCCCATCATTTTACCCTACTGAGCATTGGTTTTGGTGATTCTGACTAGCCCTTGCCAAAAAATTCTAGGGCCCAGAGCAAAGGTACAAAAAGAGGCCCATATATTTAAAAGTTATATATTTTTTCTTTTTTCAAGCTAACAAACCATTACAAAAGATAAGTGCCATACCCGTACCTTGACAAATATATCTTTATAACAATGTGGAAGGCTCAGTTTGAACTTAGAAGTTTTCCAAGGTGGTATGGAAAGAGTCAGCCAGCCTTGGGGTAGAAGCAGTTGAACCTGCCTCAGGATCATTTAGACAGAGAATTCTGCAATTCCTAGTTCCGAAGGGGAAGAGGCCTAGACTCAAAGTGGGTCCACCCCTTGGTTTCTTGACTCCTTGACCTCTGAGAAGAGGTGTAGCCAAAAGAGAGCCAGAGATGAGCCCTCTAAATTGCAGGGGCCAGGGCACTGTTCTCTTGCCTGAGGTCTAAGGATGGAACTGGAAGGGGATTTCTTCTGAGAAACAGAGGAGCAGTTTGGGACCTCTGCAAAAAGCTGGAAATAAAAGAGCAGAGCAGATAAAAGAGGGAAGTTAAAGAAAGGAATCAGAAGATGGCAAAAGTCTGAGACTAGGTGATATCCCTGAAACTCGACTGTAGCAGAATGGCCAAATCCTTTGAGAATGAAATGCTTACTGTAGCTGTGGAGTGTTTAAAAAACAATGACAGTGGGTTTAGGAATCTGCAGAGCAAGGCTGAGCATCCTTTTATAAGGGCTGGCCAAGAGAAACAAACTCAGTAGTAGAGAAATGTGTGAATGCAAGGAGGAACAAGTTGGATAAAGCAGGTTTTGAGGTAGAATCAGAAGGTTTCCCTGATGCAATATTTTACAAAGGAAGTTAAACTTTTCTAAAGCACTCATGCTTCATTTAGGGGAGAGAGAGGGACATAAAGATTCAGACACTCAGAAAATCCTTGACTATCAACAATTGCAAATCAATGAAAAAACGAGAAGAATTCTATATTTCTAACTTATGTATTTTTCACTTTTATATTTCTCCTTTATTTTTCTTAAGTGAGTAAAAATATGCCTGTGACAAATTTAATAGTAAAAGAATGATATACAGATAAAAGAAAGTCTCTTCTTTCTGTTTCTCCTTCCAGTCACTTGTTTTCCTGGAGTAATTATTGTTTACAGATTCTAATAACTCCTTCTAGAGATATTATATATGTATTTCAGGCATACATACATTTTCCCCTACAATTATAACAACTATATATATTTTTCTATACCTTAACAGTATATCTTGATGATCTTTCCACAAGTGTACAAAAGCTCCTCAACTTACAATGAAGTTATGTGCCAGTAAACCCATCCTAAATTGAAAATATTGTAATATGAAAATGCATTTAATACACCTAACCTACCAAACATCATAACTTAGCTTAGCCTAAACTGTCTTATACATGCTCAGAATACTTACGTTAGCCTACATTTAGGAAATATCACCTAATGCAAAGCCTGTTGTATAATGAAGTGCTGAATATCTCATACAATTTATTGAATATTGTACTGAAAGTGAAAACCAAATTGTTGTATGGGGACTTGGAGTACAGTTTCTACTGAATGCATCCTGCTTCCCACACCTTCGTAAAGTGGAAAAATTATGTCGAAGATGGGGACTGTTTATATATACAGCATTGCCTCATTATTTTTAATGGGCTGCATAGATTCTACTGGATTTAGTAAATTTGGTAAAAATAACCTAATGATAGAAACTTAGGTATGTAATTTCATACTTGTGCCATATACCTACAGGGTAAAATTCTAGCCATGAAATTTCTGGGTCTATGTTCATAAATATTGTAGAGTCATATTTCATAGAAGTTGTGATAGATTGGATTATTATTCAGCAAATATTTACTTCTCTTCCCACTCCCTTGTGGTCATATATACTTACCCACTCCACTTACTGAGTCTTGACCATGTTACTTGCTTAAATTAAGGCAATGTGATCAGAAATTATAGTGTGCCATTTCTGAGCTGAAATCTTACAAAGTATGGCATAATTTTTTTGCACTTTTCTAATATGCCATTAAAAAATGCCTCAGAAAGCTGATGCCCTTTCAGCAAGAGCCCTGGAATGAAGACACATGGAGCTGATGTGAAATTTACCTAAAACTTAGAGTCCATTCTGGCTCACCTAAACCTCTGCCAAATTCAACTAACTTTAGCCAAACCACAGCTGAACTATATACCGATGAGCGGGAAATAAATGTTTGTTGTTGTAAACCCTAAAATTTGAGTGAGGGGGAATTATTTACTATGCAGCATTATAGTAGCAATAACCTACTAATACAGTGGTTGTGTTAATATATGTTCCTACTTACAATGTGTAAATGTGAGGCTCTCTATCTACACTATTGGTCATACATACAAGTGTATTATCAAAATGCTTAATCTCATCCATATGAAAGCTTTCTGATTTTAATCTTTACATTACATTACATTTAAAATGGGTGAGGTTGAGTATCTTTTCATATATTGAAGATCCATTTTGTATTCCATTTTGCATGAAATCTCTGTTACTAACTTACTTAGCATGAATTCCTCAGAAAGTAGAGCCTAAGCCAGAGTGCTTATTTCCTTTCACTTTATTAGGGAGCACGATTGCAGAGAGCAGCAATGGAGGACATAAAGAGTGAGTTAAAAAGGTGGCATCTAGCTGGTTGTCAGCAAATGGAATTAGTTGCTTGATCCCTCGGGATCTCTCTGAAAATCCATATAAAATATGTCTAAGGACTTCCCATCTAAAAAGGGAAAAGTGTATTTATCAGATTTTATCTCCCATTAGTGAAGGTTTTTCCCCATGAGGAATTAATTCACTGCAATTCCTGATCACACATATTTGGGCACTGAGTGAGTTCCCACAATGGAATCATCAAGAAGAAAGCTTCACAATGTGCCAAAAGGGAAGAAGTTTGAGTAGAGTTGGCTGCATTAGGTGATGACCTTGTGAAGTCAATCAGAGCCCACAGAGATCTAATTGCTATCGTGACAATTGGAAGAAGAGACAAGTGAGTAACAGAAGATCTGAAGAGCTGCACAGTAGGTATTTGATAGAGTCCATACCTTGCATTCTCTCATGTTATCCATTATATCCAAATCTCATACTGCAATATGAAGGCCCTATTTTTGTGAGAACCTAGAAGGGGAGGTTCATGTCCAATGAGTCACAGAATGAACACTAAGTTCAAAATGGTGCCAGCCTCAATCTGTTAACGACTTATAGCAAGGGAGTTAGTGATATAAGCTACAACCGGAACCTAGAAGGGGAGGTTCATGTCCAATGAGTCACAGAATGAACACTAAGTTCAAAATGGTAGCCAGCCTCAATCTGTTAAAGACTTATAGCAAGGGAGTTAGTGACATAAGCTACAACCCTCATTGCTGTGCTGATCCCCAGGCCATGATTAGGTAGTCATCATCTGCTCCTCCAACATTGATCCTAGAGTACACTCATCCTCAGCTAGTACTTCAGCTGGTCTGCTTTGCTGGCCTGGTGGAGTGATGCTGACTCACTTCTGATCAGTCTGAGCTTGTGGTTGCTTTGCTAGGCTATGGTTATGACTATTGCCTGGTGAAAACTATCACTGGGTATGAAAGCTCAAAGAGATATCAGGAATATCAGTGGGTTGCAGACATATATTTCTCTGTCCCAATTATGTAGGAGCAACCCAAGTTCCTCATGCTAATTAGGGTCTATTACCTGTGTCATTAAAATCACTCCATTATTTATCTATTGGTCTGCTGGATGAGGGGGAAAGTGACCAAGATCAGTGGGATCATATTCATTCCTTTGATAAATCTTTAGATAAAATACTCAAGAATTTGGATCAATAATTGTGTGCATAAGGTTACAGGAATGGGAAACAAACATCTCTCAAGTGGGTCACTGAAAGTGATGATGCGGAGGGCAATCTGACTTTTCATCCCTTAGTTTTCAGACCTATGTTTTCTAAGGTTTTTTTCATTTCCTTTTTTTTTTCAATTTTGCTGATAATTATTTTGGTGGGGTACAGTGTGTTGTTTCAATATATACATATACTGCACAGTGATTCATTTAGGATAGATAGCTTGGTTTTGTACCCATTAGTCTACCCCTTCTCCTCTCCCTCCACCCCCTCAACACAGAATCATATATCAGCCATTATTTCAGCATATATAATACATCCTGGGAAGTAGAGCCCCTAACTACAAGGTATTTTGCACAAGATAATGTCTTAGCCAAATCTTTCAAAATTAATTCCACCTTTCTGTTATACTGGCTCTCTTGGTGATAGACTGTATGGTAACAACAGTGGATCCCATAATCATACACTGTCATATTTCCTTTGCTGTGAAGTAAGTTGTTTGGTCTGAGACAAGGTTGTATGGGATGTACCATGTCATTCATTCAGGTATTCTGTAATGCCATGGTGTGTAGCTCTGGTGGAGACATATGACAGGGAAGTCAAACCCATATCTGGAGTACGTATAAATTCTGGTAAAGACAAACCGATGCTCCCCATTTAGTTGCAGTGGCGGTAGCTAGATGAGTCTTGGTGAGAGAGAGCCCGTGCCCTTGGGTACATGCCTAGCCTCCATCCCTGCCACCATGGCCATTCTGTCCATCCCATTGCACAACACTGGGTTGGATAAAGAGAAAAACTAATGAACATTCACAGCATGAGTCAGCCTGCTTACCTTGTTGTTAAAAGACCACTCTGCTATGAATGCTTTCTGGGAGGTGTTACTATGAGACGCCAAAGCACATTTACATCTTCCTCAGACCCTCTTGTCTAATATTTTCCAATCTTCTTCTTTCAGGTCTCTAATCAACAGCCAAGTCATTCATTATTTACAGGAAGTCTATGTCTTTCTGTCCATTAGTTTTTTTTTTCAATTTTGCTGATAATTATTTTGGTGGGGTACAGTGTGTTGTTTCAATATATGCATATACTGCACAGCGATTCATTTAGGATAGATAGCATGGTTTTGTACCTGTTAGTCTACCCCTTCTCCTCTCCCTCCACCCCCTCAACACAGAATCATATATCAGCCATTATTTCAGCATATATAATACATCCTGGGAAGTAGAGCCCCTAACTACAAGGTATTTTGCACAAGATAATCTCTTAGCCAAATCTTTCAAAATTAATTCCACCTTTCTGTTATACTGGCTCTTCTTGGTGATAGACTGTATGGTAACAACAGTGGATCCCATAATCATACACTGTCATATTTCCTTTGCTGTGAAGTAAGTTGTTTGGTCTGAGACAAGGTTGTATGGGATGTACCATGTCATTCATTCAGGTATTCTGTAATGCCATGGTGTGTAGCTCTGGTGGAGACATATGACAGGGAAGTCAAACCCATATCTGGAGTAGGTATAAGTTCTGGTAAAGACAAACCGATGCTCCTCATTTAGTTGCAGTGGCAGTAGCTAGATGAGTCTTGGTGAGAGAGAGCCCGTGCCCTTGGGTACATGCCTAGCCTCCATCCCTGCCACCATGGCCATTCTGTCCATCCCATTGCACAACACTGGGTTGGATAAAGAGAAAAACTAATGAACATTCACAGCATGAGTCAGCCTGCTTACCTTGTTGTTAAACGACCACTCTGCTATGAATGCTTTCTGGGTGGGTATTACTATGAGACGCCAAAGCACATTTACATCTTCCTCAGACCCTCTTGTCTAATATTTTCCAATCTTCTTCTTTCAGGTCTCTAAACAACAGCCAAGTCATTCATTATTTACAGGAAGTCTATGTCTTTCTGTCCATTAAGGTCCCTGTAAGTAAGCTTTATTAAGGCAGTCAACCATTTTCTCAACAATACGTTTCAAGGACTCATCTGAAACCCAGAATTCTTCCCTCTTCCATTAATGGCCATAGGAAATTTCTAATATCACCATAAATGAAAGTATAGTAAAGGTAGGTTATATGTGAATCTGGGTCTCCTGTTTATGAAATTTACTCATGCCTTCTGGACTTTTTCTGTCCCAAACTCAATATACCATTTTCATCAAACAATGGACTGCTGAGGTGCCTGCCAAACTTTGTAACTTTCTGGACTTGATAACTCACCTTATGATGGGCATCTCAAGCTGCTTATTCACTTTGTGTTGTATGATCAGGTGCTCAGTCTCTGTTGCAGGGCACACTCAACTCCTGGCTGAGGCTCCCTAAAATTTCGTACTGACCATACAGGTCTGGCTGCCTGCCTCCATACAAAAAATAAACCACCCAAAAGTCAAATGTTGGTGGAAATGGAAGTCAGCTTTTATTCAGGAATACCAATGACCTGAGGAGAGACGTTAAGCTAACCCATCTCTCCAGTAAATCTGAAGGAGAATGGCCAGACTAAAGCCACCTCAAAGACTCAGGTTTACCAATGGGTTTTTAAAAAGAAGATGAGGGAATAGAACACGGGAAATGAAAAAGCAGGAAGGAGGGGCACACGAGCAGCGAGGGCTTCATGCAAGGTCTCGGGTACAAAGTCTCACCAAGACTCCATCTGGTTCCTGCTCTTGTCTTTGCTGTTATATCATTGTCCTGCCAGAAAAGTGGAATCACCATAGCTTTATTGATGTCTTCCTTGGTTCCCAGTGTCTGGATATTATGTGCAAGTCTGAAGCTCCAGACTGGCTGGAAAACAACTTTACATTTATGTAAATAATGTCATCTTGCCCCATAACGAAGGTTCAAATATCAAATAACCATGGGAAAAGAGCGAACTCAGAGAAGTGCATGCCAAGAAAAAAACTGTGTCCTTTTAAAATATGCCTACAGCCCATGCAGTTGTAGGTCCCAACATGGCTTCAGTCCTGCTCACTCCAACATCTCTACAAGGGCTCAGGAGAACTCAAGTAGATTCAGAAGGTGATGTAGTCTATGCTGCAACTCTTTTGGGTCTCTCCAAAAGCCAAACAGCATAATTATTCATTGAGGATCTGAGCACCATTTAATCTGCCAATATGTGTGTGTGTGTGTGGGTGTATAGGTGTGTATGAATGTATATACACACACATACACGCCTATATAACTATATATATTACTTTATACATATTTATACATATAATATAAACTTTATACATATATAAATACATACACTTATATATAAAATATGTATATATAAAGCATATATAATAGGTAGAGAGAGAGTGATAGATAGATAGATAGATAGATAGATAGATAGATAGATAGATAGATAGATAGATGATAGATAGATAGATGATAGATAGATAGATGATAGATAGATAGATGATAGATAGATAGATGATAGATAGATAGATGATAGATAGATAGATGATAGATAGATAGATGATAGATAGATAGATGATAGATAGATAGATGATAGATAGATAGATGATAGATAGATAGATGATAGATAGATAGATGATAGATAGATAGATGATAGATAGATAGATGATAGATAGATAGATGATAGATAGATAGATGATAGATAGATAGATGATAGATAGATAGATGATAGATAGATAGATGATAGATAGATAGATGATAGATAGATAGATGATAGATAGATAGACTACCCCCAAAATCTAAAGATACCCAGCAAGAGCCGCACCTTTTCTGTAGCAGAAAAAAAGAGGCAAAGAATAAGTAATTTGTTCTGTGCCTTAGAGAGGCTGTCTCAGTATCTAGACTATTGGACCCTGAGACTTCACTAATATAGTAGATCCTTGAGTCTTCATGGGCTTAAACATGCCAACTTTCTGGTGTGTATATTTATTGAGTCATCTAGAATACTTGTCTTTTCCTTATCACCAGGTTCAGTTAGTATGCTGTCATCAATCTAATACAATATGTGTGTAACTTCAAGATAATTGACATCCCTGTGGACTATATCATGACAGAAAGGAAGAGAGTTAGCATATTCCTAGAGCTGGGTGATGCTATCTCTTTATGCAAAGGCAAAATGCTCTGATTTTCCCTATTGACAAAGAGCAGGAAGAAACATTTCCCAGATCAATGACTGTATACAAAGTGCCAGAAGCTTTAATGATCTGCTCAAATAAAAATCCAACATGGCAGTAAAAATGAGGCTATCGACTGGTTAAATTTATGGTTGTCAATCTTCATCAATCATTTTCTATCTCGTTTTTGGAAGGACTATAAAGGTTGATTAAATAATGATATGAAACCCCCTGGCATTTCTTCACAGAAGACATTATTGCTTCTGCTTTATATTTTGGCAGGGGCAGGATAGTTTCCAGTAGTTTCTGGGACTTCCACTTGGCATTTCATTCTATAATTTTTCTTATTTCTCTAATCAGAAAACCAATGTGATTATTCTGACAGCTGCTATGTATATCGAATCCAAATATACATTCTGAGACTGGGGTAATTATTACAAAATGTGTCCATGGACACTATTAGATGTGCCGAGAGACAGACTTACACAAAACTTTATTTCCATCCAAGTTCCATAATTTCTTATTTAATTGGTATACTATAATGGTATTTTGGTTTCCCAGGTATCAATGTCAGGTCAAACAGGCCCGGCAAATGGTCACAGGTCCTATAAGGAAATGATTGAATAATTTTAATTTTATATATTTTTAGAAGTGTTGCAGGGTTCTTCCTCAAGGCTTGCTAGTTTCTTCAGTCAATGGGCTCTGGATTTGTGAATTTAATTTAAATTGGCCTGGGCAGGAGACAATGATTTTCTATTGCAGCAACATACATAGTATTCTGTTCAACAGTTCTTGAAATTTTTATTACCCAATAACATCCTTGCTAATAGTCCTTAACTCAAGGAACATTATCTTATTAGTCAACACAAAGATCTCACATGGTCAAGGTTTCTTGATTGCCCCTCTGGCCTTGCTGCTCATTAAAATAGTTACACGTAGTCTGCCTCCCACACTTACGTGCTATAATCTTGTCTCTACCATTTTGTAATTCCATCATTCCATTGATATTAGGAAGCAACAAATCCTGCCACCAACTCCAGCTTATGAAGGACAACCACAACAGGTTTCTCAAATAATCTGGTGCCACTCTTCATCGATAGGTTTCTTGTTTCTTAGTAAAAGAAGCATCCTCCAGACCTTCTAGGGGAACATAGTAGGGTGGTGGGCTTTCAGACCTCACATTCTCAATCTATTCTAATATCTCTATCTCCTTCAGCTTCTGTGTGTTCCTCTATGCTATGTCAAAAATGTTCTGTCATTTCTCTAACATTCAGTAAAGGCCATAATCACATTCGAGCTTTAAGGAACCATCAGAAAAAAAAAAAAAAAAACTCTGGCCAAATGATCTTGTCAGAACTTTGAGCATCAAGTGATTGACGAGTTGCCCATATCAACAAATTCTACACACCCAGTCTTAGATTCTCTCTCCAATTTCAAATTTGTGAAGAACTTCTCCAATATCTGTTCTATCACTTCCTAACAAAATGTATTAACCAAGTCTTGCAATTAATTCAGCTTTAAACCATTTCCTCCTGGATTGTACTAACCCGTTTAGGAGTGCTGAGCCCTGTCTGATTATCCCTCTGGAATCAATGAGACTTGGCAGAAGAAGATCTAGAGTACTCATCACCAGTTAATTCAGGTAAGTCGAGGGTTAAAGTACAGCAGGTTCATCCACATATTTCAGGCTCGTTCACTTTAGGCCTCAGAGTTCTGCTGTTTTCCTATCAGGGTCTTGACTTTGACATTAGAAATTATTTAGATTGACAGACCCATCCTTTTTGCAGTTTTGCCATCCTTGCAATGATATTATGGACCTGATTTTCCAGCCAGTTCCCCTGGGACTACTGAAGTTGGATATTTTCTTAAGAGCTGTGGTAGAAGCTTTCTTGCTTCTCGAGTTAGCAGTTGACTGCCCTTTACTTACCATTTTCTTTTTGCAACATTTCCCCAGCCAGTTCCCCTGGGACTACTGAAGTTGGATATTTTCTTAAGAGCTGTGGTAGAAGCTTCCTTGCTTCTCGAGTTAGCAGTTGACTGCCCTTTACTTACCATTTTCTTTTTGCAACATTTCTAAAATACTTAAAATAAACCCAAATACTCTACAATGTCTAAAATTATTATTGCATCTAAATCATGTAACCTCAAAGCCATTGCAAATTCCAATATTTACCTTGTATCTTCCCTCGATCCCAAAGAGACACTTATTTTAAATGCTATCACATTACTGTATGTACTTGTCTTGGTTCATTAGGGCCTCTATAACAAAATGCTTTGGACTGGGTAATCTATAAACAACAGAAATTTATTACTCACAATTTAAGAGACTGGGAAGTCCAAGAGCAAGTTGCCAGCAGATTCAGTGTCAAGTGAGGGCTTATTCTGCATAGATGGTGACTTCTATGTGTCTCCACGTGGCGCAGTGGTAATCTCCCTTGGGGCCTCTTCTAAAAGGACACTAATCCAATTCATGAGTGTGAAGCCCTCATGACATAATCACCTCCTAAATGTTCCACCTCTTATGCACTGACGATTACATTACAACATATGAATTTGGGAGGGGGGACACAAACATTCAGACCATAGCAATATTTTAGCTGATTTCTATATTTTCTATTACGATCCATAGATTTGTTATTTAGTAGTGTGAGTCCTCTTATTTGACTTCATTTTTCAGAATTTTCCCAACGATTTTTTTTTCCAGTCATGTAACTTTAGAATCAGGCCAGCTAGTTCTAAGATATCCATTTGACTTTTTTATTTGGAACATAAAAAATGTACATAGTCATAAGTAAAACTGCTAATTTTAAGATGTTAAGCATTGTGGGGCTGGCCGGTTAGCTCGGTTGGTTAAAGCACAGTGTTATAACACTAAGTTCAAGGGTTTGAATTCCTGAACTGGCCAGACACCCCCTTCCCACCCACAAAAAAAAGATGTTAAGCACTGCTATTAAAGAACATGGCACGCCTTTATTTCCCCTCCTTTTTTTATATATTACTAAATAAATTTTTTTCCAGGCATTTATGTGTGGGAGTGGGGCAAGAAGTGTGTGAATTACTGTTGTAAATGAAATCTTCTTTTTCTTATGGATTTCCATATATTTATTTGGTGCTGAACTACCTTATCTCTTGGGTTTTTTAAGTACACAATATCATATGCAACAATAATAATGTTTTATCATCTATAATACTTTATTTCTTTTTCTTGTCTAATTATTTGATCTGGCATCTCCAGAACAATTTCATATAATATTGGTATTCTGGACTTTATTGAGAATATTTTCGGTGCTTCTTTATGAAATATGATCATGGCTTTTGAGAATGTATTAATAATGTATGTGTTACTTTTGGAGAACACATCATAGAAATGCACAGGTAATGTGACTTTATATCTCCATTTTACTCTACATTTTTATGAAACCCCCAAACTAGACACCTATTTTCAAATTCTTAATTTTTAAACTTGATAATTTTCTCTTATACAACTTATTAACTCAAATAGGTACAAAAGACAAACTTTAAAATCTCAACAGGAAAAAAAGTGATGAAAAAAGTAAGAGTTCTTGAAACTTTCAAAGTAAGATAAAGATGGTGTGAATGAAGTAATTTAAATGATAAAGAAGTTACATCAGTGAGGAAAAATTAGAAAATGTTTAAATTGTAGATAGAAATACAAATTATTTATAGTTACTAATCTTACTATTAACCAGAATACTTGTAGATAAGATGTGTACAAGTATTACGCCTAGAGAAAATTTATTTTTTTAAAATTCTGGTTTCAAAAGAAGTTTGGGAGCAAATGAAGAAAAGTAAGATTTCATGCATCACTGAAAAACGTATATATTTGGCAGCAGGACAGTAGATGGACCAGTGTAAGATTGCAAAGTGAAGTCCAAGGAGCTGAAGATCAGAATATTGTAAATGATGAATACTTTTGAAAGCCTGGGTAAAGAGCATTATTCAATTTCAGAGAAAATGGGAAAAGGAGAAAAACTAAATATGGTTCCACCTGGTCACAAGCATGGTAAAGGAGAATAGTGCTGTGTTTTTAAATCTGAGGAAATGGGAAAGTGACAAAGAAGAAAAAGAAGCAAATCAAAACACTGAAATCTTCAATTTCAGAGAAAATGGGAAAAGGAGAAAAACTAAATATGGTTCCACCTGGTCACAAGCACGGTAAAGGAGAATAGTGCTGTGTTTTTAAATCTGAGGAAATGGGAAAGTGACAAAGAAGAAAAAGAAGCAAATCAAAACACTGAAATCTAGTCAAAGTAAATTGATGGTGACATTAGAGGAGTAAGACTGACTTTCAAAGGAAAAGGAGGACCCTGCCAGGAACACAGGGAAGCTGAGGCTGAGGAAACAGGGAGAAAGGGACTCTGACTGTTAGTTATTAACTAAAGTGGAGAGAACTGCCTACACAGCAGCAGAGACAGGTACAAAGAAATAGGATGTGAAGTGCTTTGGCTAATACAGAAATGTGTTAGGTGCACAGGTTTGAAGGGAATGTTATTAGCCTGAAATTGTAGTGAATGAGCAACTTAGAGTGAATGAGAGGAAGGGAGGTTGAAGAAATTGGCAACATTTTAGGCATCTTAGATGGATATAGGGAAGAAGAAAAGGAGGCAGTTAAAGCTTTACACAAACAGAGATGGATGAAAATGGGATTCAGAAATAGGAAGAAAAAAATTAAGAGAACAAGAAACAGTTATCCACACAGAAACTGAGGAACAGTGTTTAAAAGGAAGAAGATATGTTTTAAAAGTGAGAAAGAGGATTCAGAAGAAAAATATATATTTGAAATAAAGAAGTGATGAAAAGAGAGAGATAATTGGATATGAAGAAGAAAAAATAATTATATGCAAGTGGATTCCTTGGGAGCAATGGAGAAATAGAAGCTATAGTGAAATCATAGAGCACAACAGATTAAAATCCTTGAAAGATCCTGTGTAGGAAAGGGGCTGGGGAGTGTCATGGCTAATTTTATGTATCAACTTGACTAGGCTAAGGTGACCAGGTGTTTGGTGAAACATCAGTCTAGAAGTTGCTGTGAGGGTTTGTTTTTTTTTTCAAATGAGATCAACAACATGTAAATCAGTAAAGCAGATTACCCTATATAATGTGGGTAGGCTTTACCCAATTGGCTGAAACATCTCACAAGAAAAAACTGAGGTGTCCTGAAGAGGAAAAAATTCTGCCTCTTGACTGCTTTCAGACTCAAGACTGCAGCATCAGCTCCCACTGGAATTTCTAGAATTTCTGCAGGTCTGCCCTGCGAACTTCACACTTGCTAGCTCCCACAATTTCATGAGCTAATTTCGTAACATAAATCTCTACACACACACACACACACACACACACAGAGAGAGAGAGAGAGAGAGAGAGAGAGAG
>NW_007728431.1:232535-238683 GCF_000696425.1 Galeopterus variegatus | reverse complement strand
GCGCTCACTGGCTGAGCGCGGTGCAGGCGACACCACACCAAGGGTTGTGATCCCCTTACCGTCATGAAAAAGACAAAAAAAAAAAAACTGATCGACCTTTGAAAGATAGAGCAAATTAAAAATTTCAAAACATTCACTACACTTATTTTTAGAAATTAGTATAACTAAAGAATTACAACTATTGATTTAGAGTGATCCTCCTCTCTATTAGCTTCATTCTCACATTTTTATTATTATTTATTTTTTATTTATTTTTAAAAGATGACCAGTAAGGGGATCTTAAACCTTGACTTGGTGTTGTCAGCACCACGCTCACCCAGTGAGCGAACCGGCCATCCCTATATGGGATCCGAACCCGTGGCCTTGGTGTTATCAGCACCACACTCTCCCGAGTGAGCCACAGGCTGGCCCCATTCTCACATTTTTAGTTTACTATCAAAAACAAGGCTTAACTGCTCTCACTGTGGATCCAACAAGCCTCTACAAGAGCATGTTTTCCACTGGTATTTCATGCGTCACTTACATTATGTAGAGCTAGAGCTAGGATCTGGAGCTCACGGACCCCTTGAGCCCATTCACAAACCCTTCACATGCAGGTCTATGAGCTAGGTAAGCAGCAAAAAGGTCCTTGGAGCTTCGTTGAAGAAAGAATAATCTTTATTCAGCATACACATGTCTAGGAGCTAGGCAGTACAAAGAGAAACTCATAAACTCAACTACTACTGGCAAAGTCCAAAGGAGAAACTGAGCAGCAGCCAGCAGAGTAAACACGCTCTATTTTTAGATGCAAGCTCTCTGCCTGCAGCCTGCTTCACAAACTCAAGAACACACAATAGCAACAATACTAAAAAGATACATTGGTGCACATGCGCACTAACCACCCACACACAACTTGTTTACAAGAAATGTGCAGCTCGACCCCCAACCAGACCTGAGCTGAGGGAGTCTGACTAAATTATCCTATTTACCCCACACAACACCATCTAACTTCACATTCTACAATATTTATGTGTAGTAAAGGCCATCAGTAGGATATTGAACAGAAAGAACATAGCTTGGTTTTCTTTTTATTGGAAAAAGTTACTAGCCTGGAAATCACCTGAAACACTTTCTGATTTGGAAGAACCAATTGAATATTGTTTATCTTAATGACTGAAATTTTCTTTTTTATAACTTTACTTCACATCAATTATGATTTTCACCCTAAAAAATATTTAGAAGTCTTAGTCTCTTAAAGGTTATTTTTTGTTTTGCTTTGTTTGAAACCTATGGGGGGGAAAAAACACATACCAAATACAAGAAATATCTTCAACAAAATTTAAAAATACAGTCCTCTAGCTATAAGGCTGTGGTGTTGAATATCATTCTGACTCCACANATTTAAAAATACAGTCCTCTAGCTATAAGGCTGTGGTGTTGAATATCATTCTGACTCCACAATTGAGAGAGTTTGTAAAAAGTTGAAAGTCAAACAGATGAAAAAGCACACATACACTATATTTATAAGTTGTGTGTATTGTCAAAGTGAACAAACCTGAAAGAATTTGATGGCATTAAAAAAGATTAGACTGTCATTAGCCTTTCATGAAGAAGTATGAAATATAGATTAAAAAGATAGAAATTAGCACAATAGGCAGGGAGTAAAGGAGAAATCTATTTGCATTGTTTTAAAATATTGATTAGCATATAATTAAAAATAATAATTATAAAGATATGCTTTAAAAACATACATTAATCTGTTTTTTACAGAATGTATATTTTATACAATCCACCAAATTCAAGGAAATTATCATGCTTATCTTGAGCATACTTAATGTTAAGTATATAAGATAGAAGTTTTAAAACAATTCACATTATAATAATAGTATTTTCCATTCAACTCTAAGTAATGGATATTTGTAAAGTTAAAATTAAGATATAAACTTAAGTAGTCCATGCTATGACAGGTACTCTTTAAGTTATTCGCAGGTATTAAATTCATTTACTCTTTATAAAAGTCCTATGAAGCAAATATTACCATCTGCTCCATTAAAGGTAAGAAAACTGAGAAATAGAAAAATTAAATAACTTGTACAAAGTCATGCAGCTAGGAAGTAGCAAAACCAGAATTTGAACCTAAACCTTGTGACTTTCTTAATCACTTCATTGCATTGCCCCCAATTTCAATTCTAGGCAAAGTTCTGTGGTAACAACCAAGGACAAGAGTCCCAGAAAACCATGTTTACTCAATACACAGTAATGTGCATGCCAATTTTCTAAGCCCTCTTACCAACTTCATGAAGTAAATGCAAATGAGGAAAAAGAGGTTTGATAAACTCAAATAATTTGCCCAAGATCTCAGAGCTAGAAAATCACAAATTCTCTACCCAAGTCCATGATCTTTGTAATTTCCACTCAGAAGGGGAAAGCAATGAGGGACTGATATTTCTTGAGCACCAGTTGTGTACAAAGCTTTGCCCCATTAGTTAGGGACATATAATGAAGTCTGTCTGAGGAACTCTCTCTGCATGAGGAAACTAAAATAGATAACACAGGGCATATTTTCACATTAGGAAGAAATCCACGTAGTCATTTAGTACAAAATTATTTTACAGACAGGAAAACTCAGTTTAGTGGTTCAGTCAGGTACAAAAGTAGATAGCAATTGAGCAAGAATGACCATTATCCCAGAATTTTTGACTTCTCATCCAACCATCTCTCCCCTGCCACATGCGTCTCTCGCCCGATGGAATGGCATGAACAGTAAAGTTCCAGGAGTCCAGATGAGGGAGAAAGCACTGTGGGTTGGAATAGTGGCTCAATATTTATGGTCTTATTTAGAAGATTCTTTTTTGTATACCAGCCAATTCATTAGGAAAAGAAACAAGGATTGGATTTATTTAAAAGCAAATATGAAAAGCAAGCATTTGTTTCATAATTGTGCAGATGCTATTGATTTTGCTGCACTGCTGTGTTCATGCCAGTTGACATCCCAGACCATTTGTAAAATATGTATAGAGATGGAATAACCATATATTATGTGCACAAATTTAAAAAATTGTGATATTAGACATTAGAAATGTTGGTAGTTGAACAAGACAATTTTGGAGATGCTTCTTTGTTAAAATTCTACAATAATAGCTTTTCAGAGTTCTTGCAGCATCCCTGTTAAATAACGGCTTGGACAGCTCAACAACAGAACTTTATTCTATTTAGCTAAAAATTTTCTCCCCAAGCCATCTGGGCTGGCAGGTGTTCATCATCAGATCTGGGTTGCTATGAGACTGGAATTTGCTAATGCTAATGAGTTATAGAGACAGAAACCTAAATTTTGCTCATTTGAAGCAACTTTATATTTACCACTACTGGAAGTACCAGCAACACCTTATGGCTTTCCAAAATGCAAAATTTGTAATTAAAGTCTCCCAAGGAGGACATTCTAGTGATCAAAAATGATAAAGTAAATTGATGGCAGTGTGTGTTTGTTTTCATTCTAAACACTGTATGAAACTTAATGCCTTTCCTCTTTCTTGGTAGAGATCAATCCCCTAATACATGTATCATTTTAAGGCAATGGGCAAAAGAAGGGAAGCATGTTTTCTCTCACATAAAGTTGTATTCCTATCCTGATAGGATGGAGAGCCTTAAGTCATTTGCAGATAAAATTTAAAGTACACAGAAACCACATAAAAAACAATTGTAAAAATATGATCAACCTGATGATTTTCGTTAGTTTTTAGTGGTCAGTGGCCTCATATCAAATTCAACCCAACTATCACACAAAGGCAGACAGCACTGCATTAGTCCATTCCTGTTGCTTATAACAAAATACACGGAACTGAGTAATTTGTAAGAACACGAAATTTATTGCTTACAATTCCAGAAGCTGGGAAGTCCAAAGTCTGGGGAACACAACTGGTGAGGGTCTTTTTTGGTGGTGGCTTTCCAGCAATGCAGGGGTCTCATATGGCAGAAAATGGTGGAGCAGAGAGAGAGAGAGAGCTCCTCATGTGCTCTCCTTTTACAGCCCTCAGAACCACACCAATGACCACCATTAAACCATGAACTTAATCACCTCTTCAAATCACCACCTTTCAATTACCGTAATAGGATATCCCACCCTCAACAGTTAGAGTGAGGAATAAGTTGGGGGGGGGCACATTCAATCAAAGGCAAGTAGGTACATACGGCAGTGTTATAGAAAATGTAGAATTAATATTCAAAATCAATATTCAAATAGTGAAAAACAAGAAAAACAGCTTTACAGAAATATGATTAAGAGTAACAAAGGAAGCTCAAATTGTGCATGTGGAGGCCCAGATGACTATTCAGACAAGCAGAAAGATACACGCTGAATCCAATGTTGACACTTTGCACTAATAAAAGTGATATTTAGTATTTTTGTTTTTTCAACATGATGTTACTATGTTAGATATAGTTTGTGTTATTATGTAAACACAACATAGGCAAAGGACACAAAACGTGTTGATGGTAGTTTTCAACGTGTCTTTTGGCCTGGTTTTTCTAAAGTAACTCAGGAATTGCTGGAGGCACGTGAGCAGGCAAGAAGGGGAAAGTAAGAGAGCCCTGGATCCATTACTTCAGCTTTAATAAAAGCTCAACTTGCATCAGTTTTATACATTGAAGTTCTATGTAACATTTTGCTTGAAAGGGGGACAAGGTCTCAATTGCTAAAAAGAAAGGAAGAAACTTTGAAAGCCACCATATTGAAACACAGAAAATAGAACAACAACAACAACAACAACAACAACAAAGATTAGCTTAAAATAAGTGATATTATAAGATGATGGTAAAGGGCATAATGACATAGATAGCTTAGATTCTGCTATGAGCAGGAATAAAATATTGTTTCGCTTCATGAACTACAACTGACCTTAAAGAAAAAAAGAATACTAGGGGTGTGTGTGTATGTGTTTTGCAGAACTAAACTAAGCATACAAGAAATTTCTACTGAGTTACCAATGTAAGAAAAATTTAACAATGCTAAAAGAATGAAAGCAAATGTTTAATAAATTATTTAGTAGATTATCATATAGTTTTCCATTTCATTATATTATTAACATTATAATCAAATATATATTATATATAATAGAAAGTTTATTTTGTATAACTACTGTGTAATTTTTATATAATAATTGTGCTTCAGGAGCTTTGCATATTTATCTCAATCATTCTTCACTACAGTTCATAATTTAGATGCTTGCTCCCCATTTCAGAGATGTAGAAAGCAAGGCCCATAGCAATTTAGTAATTGTCCTCAGACTGCAAAATCAGTAATTGACAGAGAAGTCTACAAAACTTCAAAGTTTGCAGTTTCCCACAGTACAACCTGCCATGAACACAGGTTAAAAGTTAAAAAATGTCATGTAAGATGTTTCTAGAAATGTAAAAAATGTATAAAGAAAGAAAAAGTGTTTGTTTGTTTTCTCTCTAAATAAGCACAACCAAATCAATATCTTAGCAGGTATGGTGTTACCAAAGTAAATACTATTTGCANTTCATCCTGAGAGTAGAATCTCTAAAGCAGCGGAAGTGTTATTAGAATAATTTCAAACTGAGTAATGTAACTTGAAATTCTGGTACAATTCTACTCTTCCATTGTTGCTTAAAAATATGTCAAAACCAGTGGTTCCTGTGAGTTCTTTAATAATAATGAAATAGATAGATCTTTATGGGGTCAACCTAGTAAGAAACATGTAAGTAAAGTTTTTGTTTCTCTAAAAAGGAAACCTGCTCTAATGATAGAAGAATCAAGGTAGCATAACCGCTGGATAACTCTCCATGTTAAGAATGTCTCATTGTCCTGGGCAACCAAGAAGAACCTGCTGATTCCTAGGGAGTTCTTTGCCCTTTTAGAGTTCCCTTATTGATCTTCAGATACATGGGGATGCTACATTTGTTTTAGTATAGTAAGCCATTTTAAAAATTTATTCCTCTGTACATTAAGTTTAATAGCCAGAATTTATGAATGAGCAACTAAGTAAAATGGCAATACACTCCCACCATTTGCAATCCCTGCACAATCCTTGTATCAGTTTTTAAGAGCATTTATTTTAATGAGCTGCAAAAGCAAATATATAAATATATCTCACTTCATCCTCCTGAGTTAGCAACTCATTTAAAGACCCATATGTTTCTCCATCTAGTC